>NW_005054518.1:873207-900125 GCF_000277835.1 Geospiza fortis
GGAATTTGCACTTTGAGTCTTGTCCAGATTTAGATGTTCCCCCTGTGCCTCCCTCTGGAGCTGTTCCAGGTCTCTCACACATCATTGGAGCTCTGCTGGTTGGGAGCAAATCGTGGATGTGGGCTCTGAGGGCTTTCCTGTGCCTCCTGCATGGTCACAGGAACACAGAGTGACAATAGCCCACCACTTTAACCCAGTTCAGTGCTGAAGCCTTCCTAATGCAGGCTTTGGAGCATGTGCAGCAATTTCAACCCTTTTGGAAGGGAGAAGTGTCCCTGTCCGCCTGCCAGCCAACTTCTCCAGAGGTCTGGGCAGGCAGAGGATGTAGAAGGGAGGCTGCTGCTGCTCCAGCTTTTCTCCTCTGAGTTCTCAGCAGCCAGAGCCTGTGGCATTGGTGATGATTGTGTTGGGAGTGTTTAATTCATCATCCAGTGACCTTTCTACATGAATCCTAGATTGGCCCAAAAATCCAAATACAAAATGTCAGGAAGGAAACATTTGCATCCAGTTTTAATCTTATTCTAAGAGCTTGAAGAGACATTTGATGTGCAGTGAGAAGGGAGGAGCAGAACAGAAGTTCTTCCCATCTTCCACACTCCCTTGTTCAGGAAAGACCAGGAGAGGTTTCTAAAGAGGAGATGTAGGTGTGTTCCTGTTAAACTCTTCCTGCTTGACACTGCTTGAGCTAAAGTCTTACACACCCTGTGGTGAGGAGGTGCAGCAGAAACAGAACCCCTTCAAGCAGCCTTGAGCTGTGGCTGTGGTTCTGACCTCCTGCAGAAGATCCTTATATCAAACTCTCAAAAATTTGGGGTTGCGTGTATGGAATTGATACTGCATTCAACTACTTTCTGTGCACTTCAGCTTAAAAGGAACTGGATGAGTTCAGTGTGCTGAGTTTTGTTATGTTGCTTTTAATTCTAGATCTTCTTCTGAGTTGGGGCTCCCTCTTTAGTTCTGTTGAATCCCAAAGTGATGCTGTGTTACAGTTGCTAGGCAGAAATGTTTCTTTCTTGTAGTCTTGTGATGTTGTTCGCAAGAAGCTCACACTGCAGGACTTTAGCCTGTGATGGTTCCTTCATCCTGACCACCCACTGGGGGATGGAATCCTGTGGTGAGAGTGCTGAGCTGTCTCTGGGTGGTACCTGCAGCAGCCTAAAATCTACACTTGGCAAATTGCTGGTGGTAAAAATCTCCTGGTGTGGTACACCATGGCTCATTCTCAGGAAAATTGCAGATTTGTACCCCCTGGGGCAGCTGCCTTGTGGTGTAAATCTTGTTACTGAGAAAAGCTGAGCCCTTGGGTAGGGAAGCACAGAGCCCATGCCCTGAGTGATGTGGCTGTTACCAGCTGGGTTCTGGCTGAAATATCTGTATCTTTCACTGAACATCTGCATCTTTCACTGAATTTGGGCTGTGTGCTGAGTGCAGCACGAGGCAGGGACAGTGCTGTCAGCTCTGGCCACGCCAGTCCTGCTTCAGAGATACTCCTAAGGAATTCAGCAGAGTCATCCTTCAGCTCATCGCTTTCCCTGATGTTTTTCATCATTTTTTTCCCACAAATAACTTGTGTTATATTTGGAAATGGTGCTTCAGCTTGCTAACAGCCAGTGAATATGAAAAAGCAGGAGAGGGGGTTGCCATTTGAAGGGGATATTTTTTAATTTGGAAAATATGGCTTAGGGAACCACTTTTCCATAGAGATATGGGATGGTTGTGCTCTGACAAGTGAGAAAATGGTGATTGTAGCCTGTCTTATCTTTGGGGAAATGCCTGTAGTTGATAATCCAGAATTTTGTGTCTCCTGGAGAAATGAAACCAGCAAAAGATCAGTTAAAAGCATTGCCTGACCTTCGTGTGAAGTCCTGTGCTAAATGAGCCCAAGGATTGTGAATAAATTAGGAGTTACATAAGTCAGGAGAGGAATGAGAGGGCTGAGGGAAATCTGAATTCAGCCACACTCTAATGATTTCTCTTGGAATGAGTATTTCCCATTAAGTTAAAGTAGTATTATGAAAAGCCAGGAGACTGACGTGCAGAAGTGGGATAATTAGAATAGTACATTTGAAAATATTTTTATAAGCTCTTTGCCTTTTCCCTGTCAACTTTTTTGACAAGTCTTGTTTGAAAAAAATAATTGTGCTGAAAACTTTTGGATTATTTTTTTCCTTCTGGGCTTGTGTGTTTAATATGAAGTAATAGTACTCTAGAGGTATATCTGCAAGACTGAAACCAATAGTTTAATCTCATTTAATTAGACCAGGGGAAGCTGAGTAGGTTGTCCTGCTGCTTCCTGGGTCATAGCAAGGCTTGGGGAGGGTGGGCAGTTCTGCAGGGAGGGTTTGGAGAGGGCAGGAGGAAGGTTTGAAGTTTACTGGCCATATGGAGGGGGCTCTGAGGAAGGATTGACCAGCTCTGGTGGACAGGTCCAGCTCATCCTTAGCCAGTCTGGGTAACAACTGGATTCAACACAGATTTGCCTCTCTGAAGTTCTCTGTTGTAAACATTCTTGCCTGATTGCAGCCTTGACCCTTTAAAAACAGCCCTATCACCAGTATAGAAGCAGTTACAAGTTCCCCTACACCACAAACTGTGTCCAGTATGATTAATTTGATATGTTTTAAGGCATTGATTTACTGTGTATTTCCACAGTATTCCCAAGACCAAGATTCTCCTGATCTTTTGTGGTATCTCTGAGAGGTGAATCCCAATGTAGTACTTTGCTATGGCAACAGGAATCACAGGATTTGTCATGGCAGAGCTGCTCCCCAGTGTCTCAGCTGTGAATCAAACAGCTCAGGTAGTGTGGGGGGCTCAGTGCAGCTCTGGAATTCCTGTGTTTGCTCCTCAAGGGCTCAGGCAGCTCATTCAGTACTTGGTTATTGTCATGAAAATGCTCAGAGTGAAACCAAAAGGAGTCTCAAGGTGGGTGGCTGCTGGTCTGTGCTGGGACTTGGATTATCTCCAGTACTCAGGAAATAGAAGCAGCAGGTGGTTCTGTTTGGGGCAGGGATGTCCCTTTTGGGGCAGGTCCTTGCAGTGGCAGGAACTTTCCCTGTAGCCTTTGGTCCTGAAGAAATACCTTCAGTCCCCTGCTTCCTCTGCCTATTTAGTAATAACTTCCTTCATGTTTGCTTATGTTTTTAGCCAAGTTTTGGCATCATTTCAGTGTAACTGTTCTGGAAGAGCTGTTTCCATCTCCCTGGGGAGCAGCTCTGCTGATGTAACGCTGTGAGGAGAGGGCAGGGCTGTGCCTGTGTCTCTCTTGGCAGTGCCATGCAGGGCTGGGAACCCTTCCTGCATCCTGGTTCCCTTCCACTCAGGCTGAAACAATAAACCTGCACAGACTGTCAGGGCAGTGCTGTTCCTGTTGACCAAGGTGTACCCCACACTGATTGTATAAATCATCCTGGTGATACAGGGAGCAGCCCTTAATAGAAAGTGCTTTGGGTTTATTTTGTCCTTTCATGAGTACATCCAGCTAGGTAGCAAAGTCAGGTATAGAAAATTTGTTAGCAAATGCTGAAATCCAGTTCTTCCATCAAGCTGTATTTTTGTTGCATGGTTTTCAATTAAAAGAAAAAGCACAAGTGGATTTGTGCTCTGACTTGCAAATTCTGTGAGGATAAATATAGTCAGCACTTCCCCCCTCAGCATCACTATGGTGCAGTTCTTTGGCACATTCCTCCCCAAATCTGTTCAGAAAAGGGAAAACATTCCCTCTTGGTCCAAGGGCTGAGCAGGGTGGAAGAGCAGAAGTGTCTGACATGTGCTGGAAGCTGCTCAGAGCTGCGGGTGAAGCTCAGGCAGGAGATGTCCTCTCCTGGCAGCCCCTGGGGTGCTCCCAGCTGTGAGATGGAGCCAGATCTGAGTCCCCATTTCAGGGCATTGCCAGGTGGCTGCAGGCACTGCCTTTGCTGGATGTTCCTCAGGCTGTGGGGAGCAATAAACAGCTTTGACCACTCGAGCAACTGAGATCAGTCACAAATGTGATCGCTTGGCAGCTGCAGCTTGGAGAAATGAGCTCAGGGTTTGAATTCCAAGGTCTTGAATCCTGGTGCTGTCACCTGCTCGCCAAATGGCTTCAGCTCAGATATGAATGTGTTTTCCATTTGTTGGCTTCTCTGATCTCATGGAGGCAGACGGTGGATGGGTGTCAGGCCTGTGAACATGGAACAATGAGCATCTGAGGGGCTCAGGGGTGTCAGATTTCTTTCTGAGTCTTGGAGCTTTGTAATAAATACAGGAAAACACAGGAGAGACGGATAAAAATGCTTAACAGTGCCTTTATTCCTTAGGTATGGGTTGGTTTGGCAGTCTTGCCCAAGACATAGCTGTGATTGCTCTCTTATCGTCTTGTATCTTCACATGTCCTCACAGGAACCCCAATCCTGGCATGGAGGAGCATTTCCATGCTTGTGTTTGCAACACAAATCACGGCAGTGGTTTTTAGAGTGATGTTTTCATGTGAATTCAGCTTGAGAAACCTGGCCTGCTGTGGTTGCTGTCATCATACCCATCTTCACTGCTGTGTTAACCCCAGCAGACCACAGACCGAAAAGGAAGTTTGCTCAGTGCCTCAGTGTCCTTTGGGGGAAGCAGTTGCCCCCTTGTTTGCTTTTGGAGGTGTAAGATCCTTCTCTTGATTACAGGTGGTGAGTTTGTGTTGCTTGAGTGGGTGTGGCCAGTGAAATCTGCAGTCGTTGTGCTTTCAGTGCCGTGTGTTTGTTGTGGCAGACTGCCTTTGCCTGGCTTGGCACGAGGCCTTCTGGCCCTTCGTGCTGGTGCAGTGGAAGAGCAGTTTTATTAAACTGGGAGAGAGGAGTGTGGGGAAGGGAGAGGCTGTGGCCATGCTCAGCCTGCCTCTCTCCTCAGTGCAGCCCTGAATCACAGCAGACCCTTCAGCCCTGTCCACTTACCAAGATGAACACAGACAGCAACTCTTACCTTGAATTCCTATCCTCAATCAACCAGGAATTGTGGTTTTTCTCCAACACCTTCATTGTTGCTCTTTAATCCATTGCCCAGCATTTGGGGTAGGGATGGTTTTGGACCCAGACTCCTCTACATACCTTCCCCTGCAAAAGTTCAAGGAGCTCTGCTTAGTGCCTCAGTATCAAACCTCAGCTTGGCTTTCGTGTGGCACCCTTGGTTTGTGTATCTGCAAAGTTTTGAGCTCCCACTGGAAGTTTTCCATGTGATTGGGATGTTTACAACTTGACTTTGATCATTTCTCCCCTGCTTAGTAAGGATTAAATTGACAGGGCAGTTTCTGTGTTCTTGGAAAACACTCTCTCCTCTCAAACTTTGTTTGCTACCAAGGATGAAGGACCTTTGTTTGAATCTCTTGATTCTTTTGACCCCTTCCAGAAATCTGACACAAACAGGATGAGCTCACAAATCTAATTCCCAAAGGGGACTGGGATTAAAGCTTGCCCTTGTTTGTTCATTTGCTTCTTGCAGCAGTTGGAATGAGTTTGATAACATGGCCTCACTTTTAGCCAGTGAGGAGCACCGCAGGCTTGTGCATCAGTGAAAACGAGTGGATTTTCTCCTCTCTCCCCTTTTGATGTACTGAATGAGGAGTCTGAATTTTCCGCAGGACAGCTCTTGGTTTCTCATAGACTCTTAGGGAGCCCAGTGCTGCCAAGGCCACCACGACCCCCTGTCCCCAGGTGCCACATCTACACAGCTTTTAAATCCCTCCAGGGATGGGGACTCCCCCACTGCCCTGGGCAGGTTCTGCCTAGGCTGGACAACCCCTTCAAGGAAGAACTTTCCCCAGTAACCAACCTAAACCTTCCCTGGCACAATTTGAGACTGTTCCCTCTTGTCCTGTCACTTGTTTCCTGGAAGCAGAGCCAGCCCCCCCTGCTGTATTGAGACAGTCCCAGGAGTGTTGAGTGTTGCAAAATTCTCATCTTTAAAAATGCATCTCATTCAAGAGCACAGGGACTCCTCCCTGTCTCCCTCTTCCCAGACAGTGCAGCTGAAGGTGAGCCCTGTCCCTGTGGATCCATTCCTGCAGGTGTTGGTTGCTGACTCCAGGCACCTGTTTCCCTTGCAGAGCCTGCAGTGGGGTGTGTGCTGACTGAACAAACCAGCCCTTATCCACCCTGTGCTGTGGTCGTGAACCTGCCCTGCACACAGCTGAGTGAGAGTCCCTTGCCAGGAGCAGCTGAAGGCCCCTGGAAGGTTGTGTCTCACTGTGGGTTTCAGTTGCAGCATAAAGATAACAAATAAGGAGAAATCTTCCATGTCCAACAAGATCAGATGCTGTTGTCTGTGTCCTCTGGAGATGCTGAGTTTATGAAATTCTCCTTCAGTGACAAGTGTGATATCAATCACTCCTCTAGGATTGGATCCTACAAAGCTTGTACCTGGGGGGAATTTCTATGAGGATGTCAACAAAACAAACAGGATTGCAGTTCTTGTGTTACATCTGTGCTGCTTACACACTGTGCAAGGGGACAGAGTGGAAGAGATTTGATTGAATTATGTTCACATAGAATTCTTGGGGTACTTTTTTTCATCCTGTTATATCTGAATGCCTCTTTAATGGAGAAATTTATCTGTTGGGATAGGACAAGAAGTAGATGTTATAAATTAAATAAAGGATCAATTTACATTGGATATTGGGAGGAAACTCTTCCCTGTGATTGTGATGGGGCCCTGGCACAGGGTGCCCAGAGCAGCTGGGGCTGCCCCTGCATCCCTGGCAGTGTCCAAGGCCAGGTTGGACGGGGCTTGGAGCAGCCTGGGTTAGTGGAGGGTGTCCCTGTCATGGAGGAACTGGTTTTTAAGTTCCCTCCCAACCCAGACCATTCTGAGATTCTGTTGCCATGATGCTGTTTTTGGAGGGAGGAGTTCCTCTGAATCTGCAAATCTGATGAAAACTGTTTTCTGCTTTGACTTGTTAAAAACAGGATAAAACATGGGCTGGTGTTGACAATGCTGGCATTTCCAGGCAGGCTCAGATGGCAGCTCCAGCTGGGATATTCCCATTCCAGAGGGCAGAGTAGCATCCTTGCCACATCCAGAGCCAGAGCATGGCCCTGAACCCACAGTCCTCCATATGCAGCCTGACCTGTGTCTGATACCAAAGCCTTAGGATGAATTTTCCCAAGATTATTCATTTATAGCACCAGGGGGGAAGTATTTGCTCATATCCAATAGCTTTATGCAGTTAAAAAGAAGGGAATCTGGAGAAGCCTGCCTGGCCACGTGCTCCCTGCCACTGCAGGGCGCTGGGCTGTCAGGGTTTGTTTGGGTCTGAGCAATTTTTCACAAGCTGGGAGAAAGGTTTTCCCACTTCTTGGGGAGAGGAAAGCAAAACAGGTACAGCAGGTCAGTTTGGGAATCTCATTTCATTTCTGAGTGCAGGGAATCATTACTAACCTAATTTCCTTTGAGACTGGGTTTTCTAAGGTGTGACTTTTGTGTGAGCTGTTTATTTTTTTCTATCCTGCTGGAGGTTTCTGCTTTGTCCTCTCCATGAGGTTTTCCCTGTGTGTGGAAGTGTTTTGTGCAATAACCCTCTCTGCTTTGGGGTGTGCAGTGACCAGTCTGTGAAGGAGTTTGTGACCTGCCTCAAAAAGAAAATAAAAGTCACGAGGTGCAGGGGGCTGGGACAGGGACCCAGCAGGATTTGCCCTGGGAATTAGCCCTGCATGTGGCACTGCTTGCAGCCCTGCTGAGTGGCAGGGACTGTGGGAATTCTGGGCTTTGGAAGCTCATGTTCTCTTCAAAGCCTGCTGGTACAGGAAAGGCTCAGCAGGGACCCCAAGCCTGGGAGGCTCCCAAGGTCCAAGCCACATTTACCTGCTGGGAAGGATCCTGTTGTCATGGCCAGCAGTAGGATAAACTTTCCTCAAGGAAGTTCCTTCAAAGGAGAAGTCATGAGCTGAGCTTGGAGAGTCCCATTTCCCCCTTTGGCTGCTCCCCATGTCCCACCTGGCAGCCAAGGGGCAAGGGGTGGCCCTGGGCCTGTCCCTGTCCCTTCACCATTGTGGCTTTCCTTGGACATGGAGCGAGGTCACCCCAGTGCCCAGCAGCAGGCCCTGCTGCCCAGCTGGCTCCAGGGGCATCCCTGTGGGGTTGGCACTGCTGCCATAGCTGTGCTACAGGCCTGGATATGCCACTTGTCACCTGGATGTCACACATGAGGTTCCCTTCATAATGAAATGATGGTTCAGTTTAAAACAGAGGCATCGCTTTTTGCATGGAATATTCTCCTCTTTCCTGCAAGCAGAGTTCCTTTTGGCCCAGAATATTTGTTATTCCTTAAGATCCTGATTTGTTTCCCTTTTAAATTGCCTGCTTACATGTGCCTCAGAGCCTCCTCGGAGCGGGGCCGTCATCAGGAGCTCTCCCAGCACCCAGCAGGAGTCAGAGCTGCTCCAATGGCTCCTGGTTCTGCAGGGCAGAGCACGGTCATGGGGTGGAGGGGTGAGCAAGAAGCCTCCTGTTATTTTTTTTAACCCATCCTCCCTGCCAAACGGCCTATTTTCTGCCCCTAATGGTTTCTGCCTAACAAATGGTGTTTCTTTTTTACAGCGTTATGATCCTGGACTTGTTGTGGTGATGGTAAACTTAGCAGTGGTAATTTTTTATTTTCAGACTGAATTACTCCTTTGTCATCAGTGCACCAATGTTAGGCTTACTTTCTCTGTTGTAGCCATCATCCTTCTGCTTGGTCTTTCATTTTCCTTTCCTTTCCTTTCTTTATGCACACTTGTCTGATCCTTGTTCATTAAAGGGTATTGCTAAGAAGGGATGTTTCTGTTTGTGTTAGAACTGCCAAAATCAGTTTAAACATAAATTTTTAATACTGTCCAAACTTGATTTTTTTTCCCCCCAACACGATGGGCACTAGCACTTGCTACTGCAATTTCCAAATAGATTTTGAATTTAAAAAAAAACCAACCCAAAAAACTTTGACTGCCTTAGAAGGCAAAAGTACTGATGCATTGTTTGTGTACAGGGGTTTACCAGGCCAATGAGGCTGCATCGAAAGATCTCAATTGCTGGAGAAACAAAACAAAAATGAACCAAAAATACCCAAAACCAAATCAAAATGAAAAAGAAAAAAGCTTGAAAAAAATTTGAACAATAAATTGTTGGCACTTGGTGCCAGCCATTCCATTTGGGTTCACCACTTACCAGTAAATCCCTGGCTGAGACGTTATGAAAGTGATATTGCACCTAGGAAGTCATTTTTATAACCTGTCTTTAATTTGGTCCTTTTGCTAAAAATTGCAGTCACTGCTTACTGTATTATACCATTGGGCATAAGAGAAACTTTGTCAAAGATGAGCATTAAATATCCAAAGGAAAGCTCAGTCCAAACCATTTCAGATCAATGTGATCACTACTTTTGGACCTGATGGATACCTGCCTATCAAATTCCTGGGCATATCAACAAAACCATAAAGCAATTCATTAAATGGATTTATTTCTGAATAAAACCACATGTCTGTACTTTAAGGTTCAAAAGCCCCTCTAGGGCTGTGCTTTTGGCAGGAATTATGACTGATGCTGGCAAAGAGTTCACACCTATCCATGTTTTCTGAGGCAGTTTTAAAGACTTTAACCTTTTGCACATGTGGATGGCAGTGGAATATTTCGGCATGACTCCAACGTGTCGATCTTTTAGCCCAAAGGTATAATACCTGTGTATGTGTGTATAACAAAAGAGTTGTTTACACCAAACAAGAGCAATAATAAGGGAAGTAAACATTCTGTTTTTTCACTCAAGGTTTGCACTGGAAAAGGTAAGTACTTTGTCAGTGGGTTACATCACAACCACCAGTGCCAGTTGTGATGTAAAAAATCAAAATAATAATAATTAAAAAAAAAAAAAAAGCTGTGGTAGTAAAGTGCTTGTCTGCCCCATTTTGCTTTGTTTGGCTGGTTATGAGTGGATTAAAGATATGTTTTTTAAAAAAAATAAATCTCCAGCATAGTTTGATTAGTTCAAAGTCAATTTTCTTCGCAACCAGTCCTTTTCACAGCTTACAGGTGACACAGCAGGGCCAGAGCATCGCTCCAGGGCTGGGGGAGCAGGGACCCACCCCTGGCCCAGGCTGGGTGGTTGGGATGGGGGAAGTTTGGCTTCTGTGCCATCCTTCTCCTCAGCATTCCTTGCTCCTGGGGAGGGCAAAAGCTTGTGGGAGAGAGGCTTCCACATCTCTTACAGGGAAGTTCTAATTGATTATTCATGAGCTGCAGCAGTGAAATGTGATTAGCAGCTTCTTCACTCTTATGGGAAGATGAGGAGCCTGATGTGGAAGCCTTGAGGAGAAGGCTCAGGTTCTGTTATCAGCCCTGCCCTAGGGCTGGTCATGGGGGAACATTAACCATGAGAAGCTTTTACATGAGCGGTTAATGTTCAGAAAAATGCATTTATCATCCTGGGTGCCGTTGGGAGCTGGGCTCAGGTTGGCTGTAAGCTGTGAGAATGGCTCGTGTTTGGTTCACTGTAGCTTTCTGGTCTCTGCACTCCAAGGCAAGATCTCTAACCACCCAAACCCAATGTGTACAGTGAGCTGTGGTGCTGGGCTGCTGCTGACCCCTCTCTGTGTGTTCCTCTTCCAGGGAGGACAGATCCCATCCCTATCGTTGTCAAGTATGATGTCATGGGAATGGGCCGGATGGAGATGGAGGTGAGCTCCCCTCACCCCTGCAGGGCTTCTGGGGAGTGGGTGGGAAAGACATTTACAGTGAGAGTTTGTGCATCCAAGGCAAAGAACAACTTGCTCTTGAGTCAGAGCAATAAGAAAACATTTGTGTGCAAAATGCATCCTTGTCTGCAAAATGCATCCTCTGTTTTTCCCTGTGAGCCTGAATTCTGGGCTCTGGATGCTCCCCAAAATCCCTGGGCTCTGAGATTTCCCCTCCCCAAAGCTGTCATGGGCCTGCCTGGGCCTCCACATCAGGGGGATTAATTAACCTGTTTTACACTTGGGGTGACAAAGCAGGGAAAGCAAAGTACAAACTTGCATAGATTCTGTTTCAGCTGAGGTTGTTAAGTTGTGCTTTCTGGTAGATTTGATAGTGCAATGTATTTATGGCCCAAATTGCATCTCTTCTCTGGTTTTTTTCCAACAGCTGGACTACGCCGAGGATGCCACAGAGCGGAGGCGAGTGCTGGAGGTGGAGAAGGAGGACACTGAGGAGCTGAGGCAGAAGTACAAGGTACAGGGAGAGGGACATCAACATCAGTGTCTGTGGGCTGGTTGGGAAAACATCTCTTCTGATGGGGCTGAGTTCTTCTGGTTCTGCTGCAGTGATGGTGGTAGGAATTCACTGCTCTTGGGTTTGGTCATTGTGGAAGTGATTTATGTTTTCACACATTGGTTTTTCATGTCCTGGCATCAACCTTCCTGTTTGCTTGGCTGCTGAGGAGCCCCAGGACAGCAGCAGGGCTTTCTCCACATGCTTTGCTCCTGTTCTAGAGGGAGCAGTCCTGGGGTGAGCAGGACATTCCTTCCCTCCACCCAGGGCTGCCAGATTTTTCGAGTGAGCCTTCCATGTCAGGACAAAACCTGCAGGTGGTAGAGGGGCAGTTACCAGCTGGAGGAGGAGCTCTTGTGTTGTACTGAGGAGTGAGCAGTTCATTGTGATGTTATTGCATAAATCCTGCTTGCTTTGGAAAGGTAGGACATGGCTCCAGCTTGGAGAAATCGATGGGCTGGAGCTCTTTGGAAGAATTGTTCAGGCAGCATTAAAAAAAAGACAAATTCTGTATTTCTATGTGATTTACAAAACCTCTGGGGTTATTTTGTAAGCCAAGGGCTGATAAAAATGAGCTGTGGTGTTGGGATTGAGCGTGACATGCAGGAGCATTTTTGGATTAGCTGTAACCAGGTTCTCTGTGGAGACATGGTCTCTGCTCATCCTTTAATCCACTCTTGTGCTTCCCAGCCCTGCAGTCCATCAGCTCTGAGGAAAGCCTGCTTGTTCAATTGTCCAGAGATTTGGGGAGTACCAGGGTTGAGGAAGAGCCCAAGCCATCCAAATGAAGTGTCAGTCTTGCATAAATTTTAATTATTTGAGAAATAATGGGAAAGTAGTTTCAATGCCATTAAAATTAAACATAACCTCGGCAAATCTAAAATTCCATTTCCCCAGTTGAACAGTTAATTCTTCAGGCAGTTTGTTCAGCTATGAAAATTTATAGCCTCCTCTCCTCTTCCTTTTTTTTTTTTTTCTTGAGACCTTGACTTGCTTGGTGAGTGAACTGCAGGTGTTTGGGTACCCAGGGGGGCTGTGGATTCCCCATCCCTGGGAAGGTTGGATGGGGCTGGAGCAGCCTGGTCTGGTGGGAGGTGTCCCTGCCCAGGGAGTGGGACTGGGTGAGCTTTAAGGCCCCTCCCAAGCAGAACCATTTTGTGATCTTGGAGTTCTTGGGGTTTACAATCATCTTTCCAAACACAGCCCAACCTCTGTTGCTCTGAGACTCTTTTCTCTTGCTGCCCTCATCCAGCACAGGTTTTTTCAGGAGCTCTGGAGCAGTAGCAGTCTCTCCCAGCTCCAGTGGGTTTTTATAAGCTCAGTTCATCCTTATCCCCTTGCATTTTGGTATTAATCTGTGAAAAATCTCTACAGCCATTACTTTTTGCTGCTCCGCAGGAATCCATTATGTAAGTGCCGATGGCCGTGCATCCTGATCAGCCATTCAGGGAGCCTCAGAGAATTTCAGATAGCTCTGCAGCCAAGAAGTGTGCTTTAATTCCTTTCTTTTGTATAAATTCTGATCACTCAAATGGCTGGGCTTCATTGTTTAGCCACAGGATGCTTGCTCAAAAAAACCTACACATGGCACAGGAAGCTTGTCTGGGATTCAGAGGAACTTTCAACGTCCGTGTTCTGTGGAGCTCACGCTGCTCTGTTTTCCTTTCTTGTCTTCCTGGGGACCTGCCTCAGGCTCAAAACTCCAGATTTGTTGATGTTTTTCTTTTTTTTTTCCCTTGTCAAGGGCATCTGGTAATAGATGGAAGCAGGAAGGTGCTTCCTTTTTTATGTATAAGTGAACAGTGCTTGAAATTGAAAACAATCCCAAACATGAGCACTAATATTTTTAGGTATGTTTTTCCTCTTCTTGGGTGTTGAATTTTTTAATATAAATTTTATATCATATAGAACACGCTCAGTAATGTTATTTTAATGCCATTTTGATGTGGTAACTAGGAGATAAACCATATTGCCTTGAACAAGATCTGAAATTCAAAGGAAAAACCTTTCAAAGTTTTCTGTCTTAAATGCTTGCTGCCTCCTCTTGCTGAGGAAGAAAGCCTCCCATAGGAGATTGTATTGAAGATGGAAAAAAAGATCCTTAAGTGCTTTTTCTCTAATGTTAGGCTGTTTTTTTATATAATTTCTCTTTATTCCAGTTGAAATGCCCGTGGTCAATGGTTATATGGGGAGTGCTGCAGTGAGTACAGTGGGCTTTGTGATGAAGCATTTGTAGCTGATTTTGAGTAAAATCTTCCACCTCCTCAGGGTAGAACTTCCCCAGAGAGCTCGTGAAGAGTGGTGATGTTTTATTAATTCTGCTGGGGGGGTTGTAATTGATACAGCCTGGCAAGAGGGAACAGCTGCCTAACCCTGAGGTTGCTGTGTCCCAGCATCAGGTGTGTCTCAGAGTCCCCCAGGTGTGCAGCAGCCCTGGGGACAGCACAGGCTCCTTCCACACCTGGATTTCCAGGCAGTGCAGCCACCTGAGGGACTGGGATTTCCCCAGTGCCAGAGCTCAATGCATATTCAAAACGTGGAACAAAAGAGGGAAGGATGTGGCTGTTGCCAGGTGAGACACTTCATCTCTGCCTGAGGTTTGGTTTCCCACCTGTGCAGGTGTTCAGTTGTAGAAGGGGAAAGACCCTGTCAGCACCCCAGGGCTGTCTCCCCTCCCTCACTCCCATTTAATGCAGCTCCCTGTGCCCACTGCAGTGTGCTGAGCCCAGCCTGAGGGGCAGTTCTGCTCCTGGGAATATTTCACTGACTGGATTGGGCTCAGCAGGCTCTGAAGGGTAATTCCAACCAGAGCCATGTTCCTCCCTCCTGAATTCAGGCAGCCAAGCCAAGATCAAGCAGACATCTCTTAGCAGTCAAAATGGAGCAGTGTCAGTTTAGAGGCGTAAGGTTCTGCTCCCAAGGCGGGGATCCTCCTGGGTTTGATGCCAGTGATGCTCTCTGGGTTAGCTCAAGGCTTTGAACCTCTCCTTGGAGCACACACAATCCAGGAGGCTCCCCTGAGGCAGAGCTGCCTCACCCCATCAATCCTGCAGGCCTTGTTTGAAGCAGTCTTCTTTTAGTGGTACTTCTGCTGTGACCAGGGGGTGTTCAGTCCTTGTGGGGCCCTTCCAGCACAGAATATTCTGTGATTGTGGGTAACAGATAGCACTGAGGTTGGCAGCATTGCAAGGTTCTGGAATCCCACCTGTGTATTTGCAAAGGCTGCTCAGCTTGGTAAGCTGGGTTCAGTAAGGCCAAGTGCTGGGACCTGCATTTGGGTCACAGCAACCCCATGGGAGGTTCCAGGTGGGGGCAAAATGACTGAAAAGCTGGACAGGACCTGGAGGTGCTGGACAGCAGAGGCTGGACATGAGCCCAGGTGTGCCCAGGTGGGCAAGAGGCCAATGGCACCTGTCCCAGGACTGGGGTGGCAGCAGGACCAGGGCAGTGACAGTCCCCTGAGCTGGCACTGCTGAGAGGCCTCAAGTGCTGTGTCCGGTCTTGGGCACCTCATGATAGGAAGGACCTGGAGGGGCTGGAGCGTGTCCAGGGCCAGGGAACGGAGCTGGGAGGGGTCTGGAGCCCCAGGAGGGGCTGAGGGAGCTGGGAAGGGGCTCAGCCTGGAGCAAAGGAGGCTCAGGGGGCCCTTGTGGCTCTGCACAGCTCCTGCCGGGGGGTCGGGCTGTGCTCCAGGGAACAGGGACAGGAGCAGAGGGAACGGCCTCAGGCTGGGCCAGGGCAACTCAGGGTGGGCACAGCAGGAATTCCCCATGGAAAGGGGCGTCAGGCCTTGGCAGGGGCTGCCCAGGGAGGGTTGGAGTGCCCATCCCTGGAGGGTGTCCAGGGAAGGCCTGGATGTGGCACTCAGAAACTGGGCTGGGGACAAGGTGGGCATTGGGCACAGGTTGGACCCAGGATTTTGGAGGTGTTTTCCAACCTCAGTGATCCTGTAATAAATATAATCAATGTACACTAAGTTTTTATTAAGCACTATTTTTCCTTAAAGGACTAACCCATCATCTTCTAGGCTGTTCTTTGTTCTACTTAACAGAAGCAAAATTTTGTTAATTTTTCAGGATTATGTTGATAAAGAAAAGGCCATTGCCAAGGCTTTGGAAGACCTCAGAGCAAACTTCTACTGTGAACTCTGTGACAAGCAGTATCAGAAGCACCAAGAGTTTGACAACCACATAAACTCCTATGACCATGCTCACAAGCAGGTAACCAGTTGTAGACAGCACAGTTCATCCATTTTTTGTTCATTGTGTTGGTCTTGTTTGTGGTTAATACCTGGAGTTTCCCTGGTGTATCTGTTTTCCTTACTGGTCCTGGAATAGGTGTTTTATGTCTCTGGGTAAAATTTTTATGCCCATCATTCATTTAAGAACACAAAACAACAGAAGAACCCCAAGCCCCACTCCATGGGTGGCATCAAGGAGCCCCATTTCTCAAAGACCCATAACACTGAGGGATAAAACTGTGCTGGTGTAAAACTGAGGAGAGTACACGTGGAGGTGGATGGCTCCCAGCTTGCTTTTAGCATTAGTACAGCTCTGGGGAGTGATGATTCCCCAGATTTTACTACCTGAGTCTGTGTTCTGTAGAGTTACTGAAAACAGACTAGGAAATAAAGGGCTGTGTCAAAGGAATCCTAAGAAAGGAGCACTTCCCAAATTCTGTAATTCTCAAGAGAAGGTGGGTTCAGAGTGGAGCTGGCTTTTTTCCCAAGCTAGGGATGTACTGTAGTGTCTGCAGGGTGCTTCATGCTGCACAGTAAGTAATGGAAGTTCTTGTGTTAGCCTGATCTGTTTGACCATTTAAGCTGCTAAATGAGATGTAACTGCACAGCAGATAGCAGTGTTGGGCTCCTCCAGGGCTGGAAGGGCTCAGAGGAGGGATTTGATGTTCCTAGTCATAAATTCTAACAACACAATCAACAAAATGCTGGTAACTCGAGGAGGATGTGCTGTAGAGCTTGCAAAATAGCAGTGAAAACAGCTTAAAAACAAGAATGTGGCTGTAGAGTATGATTTTTGTTTGTGTGTATTAAGTGTAGAATAGGACAGAGAATCTGCTTTGAACTAAGGGAGTCTTGTCAGGAATTCTCATGGCAGGACAGCTGGGCTCTGTGAAAAGGAGTGGTTTGGTAGAATTAAGAGCAGAAATTCATTTATTCCCTTGGTTATTGGGCAAAGGGATGGTTTTGGCCAAGCTCAGTCATGACACCTGAGAGCAGACAAACTTCCTTGGAAGGTCTCCATTGGTTTGGCTGAAACCCAAGTGCAGCGACCTGCATTTATGTGGGAGGTGGCAGGACCTGTTTGTGTCACATTCTTGGTGTGCTGACACCGTGGGATTCCGTGAGCTCATGGGGCACTGACATGAGCCTGGCCAGGCTCTGAGCTCTTCCAGCAGCTGGAGATGCTGTGGAGGAGGAAACCAACCTATGGAAAGCAATAAAAGGAGTCAACAGCAGGAGTGGTCTGAGAGAAAAATGTCTTGTGTGCACACAGGGTGGGGTTATCTCATCAGAAGAAAGAATTTGGAGGTTGCTCGGTACTGCTGATTATTTTGAGAGGAATTATATTCTTGGATAATTCCATCTATTGCAGTCACTTCAGGCAGGCTTTGGAGAAAATGAGCCTCCAAACTCTGGCTGCATCACCCAGCATTAATTTCTAGTTACAGAGGGATTTAAACAAAGAAGCAATCATGCTTTGCTTAGGGAAAAAAATTGCTTGTCCAGCTTTGCCGGGCTGAAATGTGTGTGACCCTGCTGGGTCAGCGTTCAGGGAGTGAACTTGAAACCCCCGAGACAGAATGAAGTGAATTTGCATAAGGAACATTATCTCTGCTGTGCTCCCTCCTGCTCCAGGGAGGCTCACACCAAGCAGTCCAGCCTGAATTTTAAAATAGTTAAAAAATAAAGCAAGCTGTGCTTTTGATATGCTGCACGTTGATGTTTTATAGTTTCTATTCGGACAAGAAGGTGAGGTTGTAGAAAGGTGAGCTTAAAGTTTTTGAGGAAAAACATGAACTTTTCCCAAAAGTAGGCCATCAGTTGGCTTTCTTGGAAAGAAAGGCCATTACAGTATCTTAGTTACAGCAACCCAGCTTGGTATACATCATCTGCAAGATTTTGTTGTCTCAGTGGTAATTTTTGAGGCAACAGAGCTCGTTTTTGCTTTTTTCTTGGCTCAGTTTCCACAGCATTTTTGCTTTTAAGTATTTTTAGTTCCACATCCCGCTGACGTTGAAGTGTTTGGTTATCCCTCTGTGGCTCTGCAAGCATTAGGCTGTCCCTGTAAATAGATGTTCCATCCTCAGATCCCTTTCCACTCCCGAGTTATAAAGACACTGTCTTGTATTCCAGGAAGGAACTCGGGATTATTGCCCAACAGGGATGATAGGTAAGTGTATCGATCCCAACGGGACGAATTTTGGACCCACCAAAATTGTGTCAACACCAAACAATTAAAGGGGAGGTTTATTCTCTTTACTTCCTGCCTGTCCTGGTTTCATAGACTATTTGGCTACATCTGAATCAACCTCAACACCAAGTTTCTCCAAAAGGCAGCATTTCCTTACCTGGGAAAAGATCCTTGCATTTATTCTCCCAGACCACTGGCGTGTTTTAGGCGTTGTGTTGGAAGTGTGCAGTGTTGTTCTGGAGCTGGTTTTAATTAGGTTGATACCTGATGAGAAGTGCAGCTGTTTTAAAGAGCAGTCACCCTCTGGTCAGCACATGGCCTGTCCCTCTCAGGGGACTGCAGGCAGCTGGAGTGGGTGCAGGTGGCCCTGCAGGAGGGACAATAGGCTCAGTTCTCTCACACACCCTGCAGTGAGCAGCTGGAAAAGGCTGGTCTCACAACTTCTTGTACTGCTGCTGATTTCTTTCTTTAATGGTGGTTTTTTTACCTCTGGGATTTTCATCTTGAAGGCCTGGTAGGTTATGAAGGGCCCCACTCCTGATGATGCCCAGTCCTGACAGTCAACAGAGTAATAATTAATGATAATTAACAGACAGAAGGTGGCAAATGTAGAAAGAAAGCTTCTGCAGCTAAGAAGGAGCTTGGGTGGTGAAGCTGGAGCCAGTGTATATCCCTGGAAGTGTTCAGGGCCAGGTTGGACAGGACTTGGAACAACTTGGGATAGTGCAGGGTGTCCCTGCCCATGGCAGGGGGTGGAACACAGTGATCTTTAGATCTTTTCTAAGCCAAACCAGTCTGTGATTTTTGTGCTGCTTTCCTGCAGAGCCACAATGTCCTGACCCTTGGGAGCTCCCAGAGTCCTAGAACACTCTGGACTCAGTGGGAATGTGTCCTTAAGGCATTACACCTGTGAGGGCTCCTTATTTGCTTTGGGATTTTGACATTAAGATAAAGACCTTGTGTTAGATTTGTGTGAAGAGGAGTGTGAGCCCCTTGTCTGGGTTGTGCCCAGTCTGTGTGTTCCTGTCAAATAAACCTGGATGTGCAGGGCCCAGCACCTGAAGCAGCCTGCAAGAGTTATGGTTGGAATTACCTTGTGTGTAAGTTCTGTAGCATTTACAGTCAGCTTTTACTGTGGGGGTTTTTAACAATCCAAGAACTTGGAGAATCTCCCACCATCACCTCGTTCTGCTTGTGTGCCTGCTGAGGGCTCGAGCTGTTTACTGAGTCACTGACCCAACAGAATCAAAACATTCCCTTTCTGCCTTGCCTGTGAAAAACAAACGTGTTCTGAGTGAACCTGTGCCAGGTTCCCTGGGAGAACACAAACCAGCACTGAAATGCAGATTTTATGTAGCTGTTTTTTCCCCAAGTATGTGGTGTTTTGGAGGTGCAGGTGATTAATTCTGCCTAGATTCTCTTTGTAAAAGGGCAAAGGGAGTGTATTCCATAAAGTTCTTTGGGCAAGAGGGTGGAACTCAGAACTGAAAGTAGAGATGTGCAGTTCTCTTTGTGCCCTAATTAGCTGCACCTTTGCTTCTCATGCCGAGGGGGAGGGATCTGTTCAAGCACAATAAAATTACCAAGACAGTCACTGCTGGGGTTGAGGAATACTCTGAATGCACCCCCTGAACTTTGTGTTTTGGGGAGACTTGAGATTTCTAAGACCTTGGGCCTCCAAGCACGGATTGAATGGAGAAGACTGAGAAGGGGATCCTGAGGTACTTGGTGTTACAGCAGAGGTTCTTCTGCTCCAGAAATGCTTTGTCCTCAGAAAACCCACCAGTTACCAGTAAAGGCACTGCAGGAGAACTGGAGAGGGGCTTTGGACAAGGGCATGGAGTGATAAAACAAAAAGGAATGGATTTAACTGAAAAGGGAGTAGGTTTGGGTTAGAGACAATGAGGAAATTCTCCCCAGTGAGGGTGGGCAGGCCCTGGCACAGGGTGCCCAGAGCAGCTGGGGCTGCCCCTGCATCCCTGGCAGTGTCCCAGGCCAGGCTGGACAGGGTTTGGAGCAGCCTGGGACAGTGGAAGGTGTCCCTGCCATGGCAGGGGTGGCACTGGGTGGGCTTTAAGATCCCTTCCAACCCATTCTATATTTTTCTTAACCCAGCTAAGAAAAATATTGATTTCTTCCAGGGAGGAAATTAAGATGAAATAAAGCAGCATTTGCAGGCCATTTCCCCTCTGTTCTTTTCACTTCATTTATAAGCGTGCAAAGAATGTTGATGACCGAAGATAAGCCAGGCTTGTGTTCCCACTTAGGAAAATGATCAAGGTTCCCATCCTTTGAGCTTCTGTTTCATGGTGTCATTCACTCCCAAAAGCTTTTGGGGCAAAGAATCAAGCAGACATCAAAAAGTTCAGAAAGCAAGAAATCTGCTGGCACAGAATGAAAAGTACATTATTATTACTTTATTTAATGTGGGTTGGCAGAGAGACATGAGAACAACGGCAAGGGAGGAGGGGGCTCTGATGTCATGGGTGCTGCCTCCTGCCTGGAGCCCCAGAGGTGGATCTGCTTTGACCCATCTCAGTGTGAGGTTTGGCATGAAAGTCTCACATCTTCAGGTCTGGTGACAGTGCTTTTGTCTTGTGAGAATACCAGGGGCTCTATCTGCTCTGCACTTTTAGGCAAAGAATGTGTCTCAGTGGGCCTCAGTTCAGTGATGCTGTGTGGCTTTGTCAGCTTAAATGGAGAAAATCTAAAATCCATTTACTGTTGGTCCTGAGCCTCTAAAGCTCTGCACCCCAGCTGGGTTCTAGGGAAGTCTTACCTGGTACCATCTCATCAGCAAAATCTGGGGTGTGCTGAGTTTTCTCATGGCCCTGAGGCTGCCAGAGCTCCAGGAGTGCTTGGACAGCGCTCCCAGGGTGGGATTGTTGGGTGTCTGTGCAGGGCCAGGGGTGGGACTGGATGATCCTTAGGACATCCTATGATGATCCAGTGATTTTCCTGCTGCAGCAGTACCTGAGTCCCGCTCACCCCTCTGGATTTCCCCCCTTTGCTGAGCCTGGGTTGGGCTCTCAGGAGCTTTTCAGCAGTGCTGTGGTGCAGCTGGTTTAAGCTGATGTGTGAGAATTGGAAGGTGCTGTTGGTTGCCAGTTTGGCCTCTCCTGAGGCACGCAGGGATTGGGAGATAATCCAGCACTGTGGCTCTCTGTGCTGCAGAGCAGAGGTAGCTGCAGATTTGATACCAAACCTGCTCTTTAGGAACTCGATTTGCACTCCTGTGGAAATGCAGAGACAGTTTTGGAGTTTTGTTAGAAACAAGGCTGGAAACTTAAAATACAATTCTTTGTTCCAAAGCTGAGGGGGGTGGCAGCTATTAATAGAGCCCAGGAAGGCTGGAGGTAGTGAACTACTGCCTACAGCATGTGGAAATGTGGAGAAATTTTATGTAAGTGCTGGTGATTTGTGTCACTGCTGGTCACTGCAGTGTAGCCCTTGTGACAGCTGAAGTAATAAACCAGCAGATTATTCCTTGGCTTTATGGTCCCCATGATCCTGCAGTTGGAAAGGATGTTGCTGCTTGGATAAACTGCTGTTTCCTCAGAAAACACACTGCCCAGGGAGAAAAAAATGCCCTTTAATTATGAAATCTTGTAATAACATGAAAACATGCGTTTGATATAATACAGGTTTGGCTCTAATCCTGTTGAAAAAAATCATTGTCTTGCTGAGCACAATGGGAGGACTTTAAAAGGGAGGATTCACCCCAAAAGTATGAGTTCCCAGGGCTCCTTGTGGAGGGGAGAAGCTCCCTGAGGATGGTTGAGTGGCTCTGTTAAATCTGTGTTGGAATTTCTCTGTGGTGCTGGGGAAGGGGCAGTTCCATGCACCTCCAGCCTCACTCACACCCACACATATGGTGTGGTCCAAAAAGTCATTTAGTGGTTTTTGGGGGATTAGAATAACACTCTCCTCAGGATTAGATGGAAATTTCTTTAGTGTAAGCTGAGCTTAAATATCTGTTTAGTTGAAATTATTAAATATCTGTTTAGTTCAGATGATTTCCTGGGCAGGCTGAGACCTGGAAGTGTGTGAGCAGCATTTCAGTGCTCCTTGTGCCCCCTTTACCTGGTGAAATTGTCTTTGGATTGCTCCTTCCCAGTCAGGACTGGGGAGCTGGGTGGCCATGGCTGTAGTGAACTGGTTATCCACTCTGAGGGGATGAATCCCTGGACTCAGTGACATGTTTGAAACAGTGAGGGGAGAGTTACAGGTTATTTTGAAAAGTTCTGGGTATTTTTCATTCCTGCAGCAAGTTGCTCTTACAGATGAGCAGTGTGGGCTCCTGTTTTCCCCCCTTTCCCTCCCCCAGGATGCATTAAGGGAAGGTAATGCTCTCCAACCAGGTCTTTTGCACACCTGGAGTCATTTCTGGTTATAGATCTGTTGGTTTAGGTCAGTCTAAGAAGCTGAGCTATGTTCTGTTCAGTATTTTGCATTTCCAAGGAGCTGGCACGGTGCATTTGTGAGCTTTTCTATCCTGTACTTCTCCAGCAAGATTCTTTTTCCTCCTGACTCCTGTGTGACAAAAAGAAACTCAGCCTTGAGATCTCTTGGTCCTTTGAAAACCAGACCAACCCTTCCCCAATTTTAGAAGTACCAAATTCTCAGCAGTCTTGACACCAGGGCCAGGGGTTTGTCAGCCTCAAGGGCCCAGGTTTGGGTGCAGCTGGGGGTTGCTGTGGTGCATATACTGGATTACAGTGCTTTGGGGTAGTTCATTTGCTTCACACCTCTAAATTTGAAGTGCTGAGAGAGGGAGGTTTGGGGGAGCAGAGACACACAAAGGTCAGCATTTAATAATGGGCATTTAATTCTGTCTGCATTCAAATTGCCATGTAATGGAGGCAGGAGAGCCTGGGGGCAGCTGCATGTTCCCAAAAGCTCTGAGCCCACTTTGTGTTCTGGGGGGTGATCAGGACCATGCCTGGGGCACAGGGGGCTCTGAGTGCACCATTGCACCTTGCTCTGGGGAGGAAAAGGTCACAGTTCATGTCTGGTGGAAATAGCTGGGTCATACTTTTTTCCAAATGGGTGAGTGATCTCGAGACTTGGCATCAGCCCCCATTAAATAGTTTTGTCAGCTGTTGGTGGCTGTAACTTCCCAGAGCATTTCAGACACACTTTCAAAATCAGCATGAAAAAGCTGATAGCATTGCTCAGTCCATCTATTTTATTATTTTTTTCCTTCCTCTTGGAAAAAAATTTCCTCCTCAACATTTAACATACACCACAAAACCCTTGAGCCCTTTACTTGTCCTGGTGAAAGTAGCTCTGCTGTTCCAGGTGGGATCATGGCTGTGTCCGTGCGTGTCCGTGTGTCCCTGCTGCAGACCCTGGCTCCTCCCGTGCCCCTGCTCTGTAGAGTAGCTGGCACACTCCCCACAGCTCTCTAGTCATGCTTGCTTGTTGGTTTTTTGGTTTTTTTTCCTCTTTTCCACTCTTGTTATATTTTTACTTTCTTTTTTTCTTTGTGATGTGACGTTTTCAGCTGATGTATTGAAAGCAAACCCTTCTAATTTGGGAGTCCAGATCACAAGAGTGAGTTTCTTTCTACTGATGTCTGTAGTTGTATCTTTTTTGTGTGTCCTCCCCTCTGATTTTGGTAACAATCAGCCACATTTAGTAAATACAATTAGGTAAGAGAATCCTCTGTCTTGTCCAATCTCTCCCTTTTGCACAAAGCAATGTTCTCTTTACATTGGGCCAGCTTAATTCCTCTAATTTGAGCTTTGGGTTGGTTTCCAGCTCCACTGTTTCTGTGTGTGGCAGTCTGACTCTGCTCCAGGAAAGAGGCAGAGTCAGCCAGCCAGAAGTATTTAGAATTCACCAGTGATTTGTACATCCTGTACAAGAATTGTTCCAAAGTGACTCCTGCTCTGAGTCTCGTTAGTCTCCCAGGCCCTGCATGAAATGCCTGAAAAACATGAAACTTTTTCCAAAAGCTGAGTACAGGATGCGTTCTGGAACTGGGCCCTTTGAAAGGGTTTTGAATTGTGCACTTAAAAAAAACAGTGAGTCCCTTTAGGATGGTAGAGGTCTGTCTTTGTTGCTTTCTGTTACTTAAACTTCTATAGAGCACTCTAAAAAAAATGTTGTGAATATCCACATATATTCCAAGAAAAACCAGCAGCCTCTTCTCCTAGTGTTCTGTGACAAGGACTTTCCAAAATGTTCTGAAGTCTTGGATGTTTATTTTCTATTAGAATTGGCTACCTAGACTTCCTCAGCACTATTAGGATGTTTGAAATTCCTTGGGATTGGGTTTGCTCCCTCATGATAAGATTTCTGGGGAACTTGGTATTTCTGCCCCCCCAAAGTATTCAACCCCAAGAGACCCTCCTGCCTTTAGAGCAATTTGTTTCTTGACCCTCTCAGAACTACTGTCAGGAAAACAAGTAACTGGTTGTGGTGTATGTTGTACTCTGGGTTTGCTTATGAAATCATTTGCATGGGATTTTTGGCTCCTTCTCCAATGTAATGGTACATTGCTTTTGTCAGATGTCATTCCTGGGTAGCTCTGGCACCAGCTAATCCCTCCTGTCCTTTGGCCCATGCTTTTGGCTCATGTCATGCACTGTTTGTCAAGTACATCTGCACGCTGCAAGAGCAGCAAAGCAAACAATCCTTCTTCTTTTCCCCTTTTCCTTCCAGAATTTGCTTGTTGCTTTGAAATCAGCTTTGTTGTCCGTGCTAAAGAAAACCAGTAGTGTTGATTGGAAAAGGATATACACAGAACTTGAAGTCATAGCCAAAAGTGACCACCAGTTGTCTTTTCCTTCAGCTGCTGGGAGGATGGCAGTGTGCTCCATGGGCTTTGTTGAGCTAAGATGCTGTTGCTCTATCCTGGCTCAAGAAATGTCCCTGGGGAGGGGCTTGACACCGCAATTTCCAGTGCTACAGCAAAGAGTTGCTCTTGGACAAACCACAAACAGCTTTGATCTGATCCATCCCTGCTTTCTTTTGCCTCAGAGGTTGAAAGATCTCAAGCAAAGGGAATTCGCTCGCAATGTCTCGTCGAGATCCCGGAAGGATGAGAGGAAGCAGGAGAAAGCCCTGCGGCGCCTGCACGAGCTGGCAGAGCAGAGGAGGCAGCCTGAGTGGTGAGTCTGAGGGGCTGGGATGCTGCACAGGCTTTGAGGGCAAAGCTCCACACTGGTGTGCTTTTGGTAGGAGTGAATTCACTGAACTGATCATGCAGATTGCTTTATCCAGCAATACATTTTCTTCAGTAATTTACTGTTATTAAAAACTTTGAGTGGCTCTATATTGATATTTTAATGTATGTGTCTGGGTGCAAGGGCACTTGAGCTGTGTAAGATTGTCTCCACTGAGGGGTGGATCCTCCTGCAGAGGGACAGAGACACCAGTAAGCTGTGTTTTCTCTCTCCCCTGTTCCAGTGCTCCTGGAAGTGGGCCCATGTTCAGGACCACCACGGTGGCTGTGGATGAGGAAGGTGGAGATGACGATGACTCCGCAGCCAACAGTGGCTCCTTCGTCCAGACGAGCTCCGGCCAGGGCACAGAGATGACCACGGACAGAGGCTTCCTGAACACTGGGCAAGGCACTGTGATGCCAGGCCAGACATCACAGGGGGCACAGGCCATCAGCTTTGGCATTAAGAGCTCTCTGGGAACTCCGCTGCAGAAGATCGGGGTGTCCTTTTCCTTTGCCAAGAAGACCCCAGTGAAGCTGGAGACCATCGCTTCTGTTTTCAAGGACCATGTGGACGAGTCCAGTTCTGCAGATGGGGCAAAAGGTGATGAGAGGGGGTCCTCAGAGGGTGGCAGCCTGCAGAAATCTGGGGAGGGTGAAGGCACCAATAATTCTGATGGCAAGGGGGAGGACAATGACCAGCATGACAAGGACAGCGGGGCTCTGGCCAGCACCTTATCTAAACTGAAGAAGATGAGGCGAGAAGATGGACCAACAGCTGTGGAACCAGAATATTACCACTACATCCCCCCAGCCCACTGTAAAGTAAAGCCCAACTTTCAATTCCTGCTTTTCATGAAGGCTACTGAGCAAACGGAAGCGGAAAATGTGAACAAAAAAAACGCGCACGAAGTGAAAAAGGGAGGTTCCCCCAAACCCAAACCCAGCAAGCACATGGAAAAGGCTGCCGAGAGCACAGGGCAGCAGAAGGAGCAGAGTACTACTGAAACTTCAGCCCAGCAGGGCAAAACAGAACGAAAAGACATCCCAGAGAATGAAAATACACAGGAGAGCAAGCACCTTCCAGAGAGCAATCCCCCCGAGCCAGACACTGCTAAAGAAGCTCCTCCTCCTGCCTCGGGCTGCAGAGATGGCTCTGAGGGACCAAAGCACCCCACGGGACCTTTTTTTCCTGTTCTGAGTAAGGATGAGAGCACGACACTGCAGTGGCCTTCAGAGCTGCTCATCTTCACCAAAGCTGAGCCCTCTGTGTCCTACAGCTGCAACCCCCTGTACTTTGACTTCAAGCTCTCCCGTAACAAGGATGCAAAAGGGAAAGGGGCAGAGAAATCCAAGGATCCAGGGGGGCTTTGTAAAGACAACACTCAGAGCACAGAACCTGGTGAGGCCAGCAAAGCCAAGGAGACTGAAAGTGTAGTGAACAGTTCTGCTCAGAAAATGGAAAACAAATCCCAGAGCAAGCAGGAGTCCAGTCTGGGGAGCATGGGTAAAGGAGAGGGGGAGGACAGCAGTAAGAGTATAACGGGGAAGAGTAAATCTGGAAGGTCCCATAAACACAAAAAGAAAAAGAAGCACAAAAAGTCCAGCAGACACAAACGCAAACACAAGGAGGAAGCTGAGGAGAAGGCCCGAAAAGCTGAACTGGGGGAAGAGAAACCCAAGAAACGGAAAAGGCACAGGCACAAAAAAGGTAAATCCTCCCTTTCAACCGAGTCAGACCGGGCACTGAAACCTGAACTGTCTGAAGACTGCAGCCATTTCCAGAAGAAAAAGCGATGCTCCCAGGAGTCCCAGAGGAAATCCCTGTCTGCTGAGGAGGGAAGCAGCAGTAAAAAAGAGGACGGGGGTAACTCCTGTCAAGAGCACAGCAGCAAACGACACAAGGCTGAGCTGCAGCAGGTGCCTGGGGAGAGGAGGCGCTGCCCGGCTCTGTCCCAGCCCCGGAGCGGCTGCCGGAGCCGGCAGAGCAGCGGTGATGATGACAGTGACGAGGGCTCCCCTGGCAAGCACTGCCACCAGAAGTCCCCGTCGCAGTACAGCGATGATGACTACGAGTCGGG
>NW_005054518.1:900500-901575 GCF_000277835.1 Geospiza fortis
ACGGAAGGGCTCGCGGGGCCACGAGAGCCCTGAGGAGAGAAGGTCTGGCAGAAGGGACTTCATTAGGTCCAAGATCTATCGCTCCCAGTCTCCTCACTATTTCCGGACAGGCCGAGGTGAAGGGGCGCTGCCGAAGAAGGAGGATGGCAAAGGAGAGGATCTGAAAGGATCTAGCTCCCTGTCCCAGAACAGCAGCGGCTCCGGCATGGGGCGGGCCTCAGAAGGGGACTGCAGTCCTGAGGAGAGGAACTCCGTCACTGCAAAGCTGCTCTTGGAAAAGGTGCAGTCCAGGAAGGTTGAGAAGAAGCCCTGCATCACTGATGAGATGCTGTCAGGGGCAAACAAAGTGGGCATAAAGCTCAAAGATCCTCCCCAGGGCTACTTTGGCCCCAAACTGCCTCCTTCCTTAGGCAACAAACCCGTTCTGCCCTTAATTGGGAAGTTGCCAACCATTCGGAAACCAAACTCCAAAAGATATGAGGAATCTGGCTTGGAGAGGGGTGAGGAGCAGGAGCTGTCAGATGCTGAGGATGGTTCCCAAGGCATGGAGGAGGGTCAGCTGGCCGGCCAGTCTCTTCTGGAAGATGTGGTGATGGTAATTCAGGACAAGCCTCTGGATGAGCAGAAACGTGATGAAGCCTCTGTGGAGATGCCATCCCTTCCCCTGGACACGCCGGCGCTCCCCGAGTGCTTTGGCTCTGGAGATCTGGTCATGCCACACAACTTCCTCTCAGATCCGAGCGATGGTGATGGGCTGGAGCCTATGGATGGGGGCAACCAGCCAGTCCCAGTGGAAACCAGTATGATGCCCTTAGTTCCAGATGTTGAGCACTTTCCTGGCTACGTGCCTCAGAGCGGGGAGCCGAGCATGGAAGGAGATCGGGAGGGGGGAGAAGATTCCTCTCTAGCCCCGCTGGAGAGCCAGCCCATCACCTTCACGCCCGAGGAGATGGAGAAGTACAGCAAGCTGCAGCAGGCTGCCCAGCAGCACATCCAGCAGCAGCTGCTGGCCAAGCAGGTGAAGGCTTTCCCCACCTCGGCCGCCCTGGCGCCGGCTGCCCCCGCGCTCCAGCCC
>NW_005054518.1:901807-907367 GCF_000277835.1 Geospiza fortis
CAGCAGCTGCTGCTGCTGCCACGGCCCTGCACCTCCACCCCCTGCTGCACCCCATTTTCTCAGGACAGGACTTGCAGCATCCACCCAGCCACGGCACATGAAGGACAAAATGAAGGAACCTCGGAGGAAGGAGAATATTTGGCGTTTTGGGAAGGGGTTGGAGTTGAGCCGGCGGGCAGATGAGGCCTGAGCATTTCCTTTCACTCTTGAGCAGCCAAAGAAGCCGGGGGCTCGAGGGCTGGGCAGTTGGCTGCATCCCAGGGAAGTCTCGCTCCGACTCCTCCGTGCACGCAGCAGCACCGCTCCAGAAGAACCATTTCACCTTTAGAACAGCGAGACACTTGGAAAGGCTTCTTTTCCCCCCTGGATTCTTACACTTGGTCATCTTCCTTCTGCCACCTTGTATATGATAAATGAGGTTTCATACACACTAATAGGATCTCTAAAAATCCTTTTAATGAGGTCATCTAATTAAAATAGCATGATTGAATCCGGCTTGTAATCGGTCATGGAACATCGGGCGCTGCCAGCTGTGTGGAGGGGCTGGAGGCCTCAGCTTTCAGGCATTGCAGGAGGTTCCTTGGCCCCTGTTTCTGCAGATGTGGGTTTTTCTTGGCGTGAGCAGCAAAGGTGGAAGTAAGATCTTAGTGTAAGGAGGAGGAGGAGCTCTGTGTGTGTGCCCAGAGCTCCCTTCTTTCCCCATCCCGCATCCACGTTCTCCTGCACCAGGACCATGCCTGGATATCCCAGACTGGAGAGAGGTTCTGGGGTTGGGATTCCAGTCTGGGCTTTGACCACTCTTCTCCTGAAAGGGGGAAAAAAATCACTTTGAATTCCATCTTCTGTGGGGTTGGGAAAGAGGCACTGGGATGGGAGAGAGAAGGCAAATCCCGTTCAGAATTGAAGCAATACAGAGGACGGGGGAGCGCGGCCTGGATGTAAAACGTGTTCTTTCCTCTGTAACACTGATGGTTTCTTTATTAATTTATAGGATTTTTTTTTTAATGTAAAGAATTGCACTGAACTCTGTAAACAAAGATGCTGCTTTTTGTAGCTCCTATCAAAGGTTACATTTGTAGTATATCGCAATAATATTTTTTACAGCCAGTTCTTAGTGGTACTTGTTCTGGTGGCTTCTGTGTAAATATGTTTGCTGTAGGTGACCCAAGACACTTGTAAAGGTTCAATTTATAGTTTCAGCTAGATGCAGAACAGCTAAGCATGTATATTTTATCAAGCTCATGTATTTTTGAAGTTTTTATGTAGTATAAAATGTAAAGACAAAAAAATCTTCATTTAGAATTTTGCAGAAGGAAAAAAATCAACAGGTGAGACTTGGGCAAGGTGAGGGGTGTGGGGGTAGCAGTGACTCCGGCAGGTTCTGTGTTCCTCCCTGCCATAGGAATGGGCACTGGAGCAGCCTGGGGAGCGGCAGGAATTCAGGGTGCTCCCAGAGAATAGGAGCCCTTTTTTTCCTTTCCTTTTTCCCTCCTTTGGAAGCAGTAATGTGCAGGCCCTGCTGCTGCAGGAGGACCCTAACCCAGCCCACACAAAGGGTTACCCCAGCTTAGTCCATAAGGGATTTCCCAGTTCTCCCAGCATCACCCAACTCAGGTGACACTGCCCGTGGGAGCTTCCCCACCCCAGTGCAGGGGGTGTCCCCGCTGCTGCTGTCCCCACTCACAGGGACTGTCACAGCCCTTGGGCCACCACCGCTGGAGGGGGGGATTTCAGAGCAGTGTGGGGATGTGGTGACATCCCTGGCCCATTCCCCATCCTCATCCTCTTCCCTGTCCCCTCCTGGAGTGCAGCACGAGGCCAGGCAGAGTCAAAGGATCAAAACCCCCTGAGCTCCCTCACCGTGTAAATGAGAAATTGGAGCAGGTCAGAGTGATAGCAGTCACAAAAAAGGGACTCAATTTCCTGTAAATACCAGACAATTCAGTGTTACTGTCAGAGCTGAGCTTCATAGGGCCCATCTGTGCCCTGGCCCCACTGCACTGTGGGCAGGGATTGTTTTTGGACTTCAGGATAGCGCTAAAATAATTAACCTGTCATTACTTACAAGCATAAACAGACTGTATTTAACTTTGTCACATAAGATATATATATAAATATATATATATGCTGTAAAATGAGGGAAAAAAACCTTTCTAATAAACCAATGATTTGTGGAAAAAGAAATGTGATGATGTGTGGTGGTGGGGCGCTGCTGGGCAGAGCACCAGCCTCTTTTCCTAACCAGAGCCCTGGTTTGATTAAAGGAAAAAAATCCACCGCCCTGCATGCCAGCAGGACCCAGAGATCCAGGGTGCCACCTGCCCTTCCCTGGCGGTGGCTGATGAGGGATGGTGCAGCAGTGCTGAAAGAAACCGGAAATGAAGTAATTGGACGGAAGAAAGGATTAGAATTGCCCTCAGGGGCTCTGGTGTGGGCTGCAGCTGAGTTCAGATGCTGCAGCAAGCTGGGGACGAGACCTCCCGAGGAGGAGCAGCTGCCCCTGAGTCCGGTGTCCTCTCCCGGAGCTGCTCCGGGCTCAGCTAAACCCTTCCCACCCCTCGGAGCTGTGCTTCGGGCAAATCCCGCTCTTTTCCAGCCGCAGCTGCTCTGCAGGGCTGGAGCAGACCCCACTCCAGGGGCCAAGGTGCCCTGCAGGGACCCCCTGTGCCCCCCAAAACCCACCGAGTCCCTGTCCTGTCCTGCTTCCCACCTGCAGCTTCAGAGATGGAGGAGAAAAGCCCCGTTTCACACGGGCTGGCTCCCAGGGAGCTGGGTTGGCACCCGGAGCCCTCGGGCACTCTGACTGTCCTTAATTAACGGAGTTTAAATTAATTCTGCAGGGGGGTCCAGGGCTGACGCCGCTGTCCGGGCAGGGCTGAGCCCCGCGGCTGCCCCAGGCCTGGCTGAGGGCACAGGGGACAGGGACAAGGACACGCCTGGTTCACTTGGCCGTGGGCTGTGCCCACCCTGCCCCCGGCCCCTTGCCAGAGCCATTGCCCTGCACAGCCCTGGCAGGGTTTGGGGTGTCCCTGCCCGGGCAAGGGGACACTGCGGGGTGATGCCCGATGCGGGCGGGCTCGGTGCTGTCAGCTCCCTCCGGCTGCGGAGGGGAGATCGGGAGGATGGAGGGGCCCTGTGCCCTGCTGTCCTCCCCTCTCGCCACATTTCCGCTGGTAGGGACTGCCTGCGCCCCGAAATAGCCACCCCGAGATGTCCATCCCGGAACAGCCACCCCGAGACTGGCCCCCCGAGGGCGATAGGCTCGGGCCGCTGTCACCGTGTCCCCCACCCTGTCACCGCGTCTCCCGGTGGCACTGCCACCTCCTGTTCCCCGCCCTGCTCCGGCCACATCCGTGTCCCCCGCCCCTCTCCGGCTCCCCGCAGGAGCGGATACGCGCCCGGGGGGGCCCTTCCTGTGTTCCCCGTCCCTGCCGGGCCCGGCCGCAGCTGCGTCCCCCGAGATAAGCCAGGGACCCCCCGGCAGCTACTTCGGTTTCGCCCTGGATTTCCACAGGAGCGAGGGAAGGTAGGGAGGCACCGGGGGTCGGGCACGGCTCACGCCCGCCCACCCTGACACCCGCTCTGCCCCCCAGGCCCAGCGTGGCGGTGGGAGCCCCCCGTGCCAACACCTCCCAGCCCGGCGTGGCTCAGCCCGGCGCCGTCTTCCTCTGCTCCTGGCCTCCCGACAGGACCCCCTGCCACCCGCTGCCCCTCGACACTGCGGGTGCGTGGGCTCCGTGGGGCGGGAGCGGGCGCGGGGGGGGCCCGCTCCGCACATCGCCCCTCTCCCGCTCGCCCAGGCGACGAGAGCGAGAGCCAGGGCACCCTGGAGCTGCGCACCTACAAATCGCACCAGTGGCTGGGAGGGTCCGTCACCAGCTGGGAAGGCAACCTGGTGGTGGGTGCACCGGGGGGGAGGGGGGCAGCCTTGGGTGGTCACGGAGGGGGCACCCAGCCCGTCCCATCGCCGTGCCCAGGTCTGCGCCCCGCTGCAGCACTGGAACGCTTTGGAGGGGCAGCACGAGGCGTTCCGCACCCCGACGGGCACCTGCTTCGTGCGGAGCCCGGAGCGCGCCGTGTGGTACTCGCCGTGCCGCGCCCCCACCATGGCCAGCACCTACCGCCAGACGAGCTACGGTGAGCGGGGAACGGGGAGCGGGGAGCGGGGGGATCCCAGCCCCGCGTCCCTCTGACCCTGCCCTGTCCCCGCAGCGCACGACAAGCGCTACTGCGAGATCGGCTTCAGCGCCGCTGTCACCGCGGTGAGAGGGGATGGAGGGGCTCGGGGGACTCGGGCACCTTGGGGGGATCGGGGGGTGCCCCCCGGGATGCCCAGGGGGGGCTGACAGAGATGCAGAGGGTGCGGCCAGGATGGTACTCGGGTGTCACGGCGGGGGATGTTGGGGTGGGGATGCTGAGCTGGGGGATGTGCAGTGGGAATTCCGGGACGAGAGGGCCTAGGAGTGGGGGGGACGTTGGGGTGGGGGGGCTAGGATGGGAAATACCGGGGTGGGGGATACTTGGCTGAGGATGCTTTGGGGGGATGCCAGCGTGCCCCGGGGTGGTGCTGAGCCAGCTCCTCCCGCCGGCTGGGACGCTGGTGCTGGGTGCCCCCGGCGGGTATTATTTCACAGGGGAGTCCTTCCTGCCGGCGTTGCTCCCGGGATGGGCACGGCGGGGAGAGGCCACCCCGGATGCGGTGCCCCGTAAGTGCCACCCGCAGTGGCGCTGGCAGCCCGGGGCGGGTGGCAGCGGGTGCCCCGCCGGGGCTGGTGCTCCCTGCCCCGGTGTGCCCCAGGGCTCGTGTACTCGGTGGAACTGGACAAGATCCTCAGGCGCTTCCTCGGCACGTCCCTGCTGTGGCTGGGGAGCCCCGGGCGCCCCACGGAGCCGGTGTTCGGGGACTACGAGGACGGGTACCGGGGTGAGCAGCGGGCAGGGGCACCCCGCCCCACTGCCAGCTCCTGCTGGCATACCCGGGGTCACCAGTGCCCATCTCCTGCAGGATACTCGGTGGCTGTGGGCGAGTTTGATGGCAACCCCAAAACCAAAGGTAGGGCTGAGGGGAGCAGGGGACGGGGTCTGATGGGCCTGGGGCACCCTGGGGCTCCAGAGAGACTTTGCTCCCCTACCCGAGGGGGCTGGGCAGGCTGTGCCAGGACAGGGGTCCTGCCCATCTCTGTGCCCTCATGGCCCCATGTCGCACCAGGGGTATCCCTGTGCCCACTCCAATGCCAGGGGTATCCCCGTGCCCCCCTCAATGTCCCAGTGGGGCACTCAGGGCTCTCTTCCCTCACAGAATACGTGGTGGGGGTCCCCAACAAGAGCAACACGAGGGGTGAGGTGAGTGCTGCAGAGTGCCCGGTGCCGAGGGGACACCGGGGGACACCCCCACCCCTCAGCCCGGGCTGGGCCTGGCGTCTGACACTGCCCTGGGCAGGTGGAGATCTTCACTGCGGGGGTCACCCTGCGCCGGCTGCGGGGCATCGCCAGCGAGCAGGTACCCCTGCCCTGTGACACCGCCACAGCCCCGCTGCTCCCCAGCACCCCAGCCCCCGCC
>NW_005054518.1:908886-912009 GCF_000277835.1 Geospiza fortis
CAACGTCACCGCCTACCTGCGGGTACGGGCACGGGGACAGCGCGGCAGAGGGCGGGGACAGTCCAGGGAGGGGACGGGAATGGGGATGTGGCATCGCCAGCCAGGATGGGGACAGGGCTGGGGACAGGGCTGGGGATAACAGCGTCTCCCTGTCCCAGGAGGGCGCTAACAGCGATGGGGACAGTGGTGGGGGGGCCGTGGGGTGGGGTGGGCACGGGATGCCCTCCGGAGTGCTGTGCCCATGGGTGTCCCCAGGACAAGGCTGAGTTCAAGGACAAGCTGAGCCCGGTGGCCCTGAGCGTGGCCCTGACGCTGCCCAGAGAGGCCCCGGGGCTGGTGCTCTACGGGGACACCCTGGTGCAGGCACAGGTAGGGGGGATGTGGCCGTGGGGGGACGTCACTGTGGTGACACGGGGTGGGCTCATCCCCACCAGGGCACATGTGGGTGCCCCCACCCTCTGGAATGTCCCCCCACACTGTCCCTGCCACTCCCTGCCACGCCCGTCCTGTTCTGCCCTCTGTGCTCACGCTGCAGTCCCCAGTCCCTCCCCTGGATGTCCCCTCTGTACCCAGCACTGTCCCCATTCCCAACCCCGAGATGTCCCCTCTGTCCCTCCCCTGCTGTCCCTGCTCCCTCCTTGCTGTGTCTCAGGGCATGTCCCCAGTCGCCCACCTGGATGTCCCCTCTGCCGTCCCCATTCTTCCCTCTCGGAGATGTCACCTCCTTCCCCTCCATCCCCGCAATGTCCCCTCTCTACTCTGCACTGTCCCAAATCTCCCCTCTGCCATGTCCCCTCTGGCCCCTCCACCAGCCCAATCCCTCCCTGGGATGTCCCCCCGTGTCCCCTGCTGTCCCCAGTGACTCGCTCTCCCCCACCTCACCCTGGATGGGGGGGTCCCCCTGTCCCCTCCCTGTCCCTTCCCCGTCCCCTCCCCGTCCCCTGGCAGACCCACATCATCCTGGAGGACTGTGGCGATGACAATCTCTGCGTGCCCGACCTGCACCTGGCCGCCGACACGTGAGCACGGGAGGGGCTGAGGGAGTGCCCGGTGTCCCCGCGGGGTGCTGAGCCCTGTCCCCGTGTCCCCGTGTCCCCCAGCCCCAGCCAGCGCCTGCTGATCGGGGCCGAGGCCGTGCTGTCCCTGCGGGCCAACGCCACCAACGCGGGCGAAGGCGCCTTCGAGGCGGAGCTGAGGGTGCAGCTGCCCCCGGGCACGCACTACCAGGCTGCCCGCAGCAGCATCCCGGTGGGTGCGACCGGGGGACAGGGCTGGGGGGCGACCAGGGGTGTCACAGGGGTGACCAGGGCGGGATGGGCACGTCCTGCCCTTGCTGGCATCACCTCCCTGTTTGGGGGTGTCCAGCGGGGATGGGCGCTGGGAGATGGCCAGGGTGGGGGACCCAAACTGTCCTTAGTGCTGTCACCTTCCGTGGGGGTGTCCAGGGTGGGGGACTCAAACCGTGTCCTTGGTGCTGTCACCTTCCGTGGGGGTGTCCAGGGTGGGGGACTCAAACCGTGTCCTTGGTGCTGTCACCTTCCATGGGGGTGCCCAGCTGGTGGAGGGGCCAGAGGGGACATGGCAGAGGGGAGATTTGGGACAGTGCAGAGCAGAGAGGGGACATTGCAGGGATGGAGGGGAGGGAGGTGACATCTCCGAAAGGGAAGAATGGGGACAGCAGAAGGGACATCCAGGGGGATGACTGGGGACATGCCCTGAGACACGCCAAGGAGGGAGCAGGGACAGCAGGGGGACGTCCTGGGGAGGGACTGGAGATGGCAGAGGGAACAGAGGGGACATCTCGGGGTTGGGAATGGGGACAGTGCTGGGTACAGAGGGGTGACCCAAATCGGGGCTCACACTGTGTCCTTCATCCTCCATGGGGCTGCCTGGTGGGGTGGGTGCCCAGGGATTGGGGGTTCCTGTCCTGCCCTTGGTGGCTGTCACCCTTCACAGGTGATGGTGTTCAGGGGTGTCTGGGGTGTGGGGCTCAAACCCTGCCCTCAGCTCACGCAGGTCCCCAGTGTGGCCGGTTCCCGGTGGGGTCCATGACGTGTCCCCACCCCATGTCCCCACCCCGCAGGGGCAGGAGAAGCTGAGCTGCAACCCCAAGAAGGAGAACGGGACCCACGTGGTGCTCTGCGAGCTGGGCAATCCCATGAAAGCAGGAGCCCGGGTAAGGGGACAGAGGGGTCCCTGCTGTGCCTGTCACCCACTGGGGCTGGTCACCCACCTGGCCCTGTCCTCTGCTGTCCCCAGATCACCGTGGTCATGGAGCTGAGCGTGTCCGGGCTGGAGGACATGGGGGATGCCATCACCTTCCACCTCCAGCTGCGGAGGTGACACCCTGCTGTCCCCCTGTCCCCCACCCACTGCTGGCACCTCGGGCTCGGTGTCCTCAGCACGTCCCCAAACTCAGTGTCCGTGTCTCATCCCGCTGTGTCCCCACAGCAAGAACAGCCCCAGCCCCAGCCACGGCTCGGTGGCGGTGACAGTGCCCGTGGAGGCAGAGGCAGAGATGGAGCTGCGAGGGTGAGGGTCTGGGGCACACGGGGACAACGGGGGGACGAAGGGGGACACTGACCCCCCTCTCCCACCAGCAACTCCCTGCCTGCCACCATGGTGCTGCCCACGAGCTGGCACGGGGCGCAGGGCAGCCGGCGGCCCGAGGACCACGGCATCAGGGTGGAGCACGTCTACGAGGTGATGCCCGCGGGTGTTCAGGGATGTCCCTGCCCTCTGGCCCCTCCCCAGCATCATCTCCTGCGCTGGGCATCACCCACCGTCCTCCCGCAGCTCCACAACAAAGGTCCCGGCACCGTCAGCGGGGTCACCCTGAGCCTCGCCGTGCCTCACCTGCTGGGCGAGCACGTCCTGCTCTACCTGCTGGAGCTGGGCACCGAGGGCGGCACGAACTGCTCCCAGCACCCCGCCCTCAACCCCGCCCAGGTAGGGGCTGCGGGACCCTGCCCGCCGGGGGCGCTGGGACACGTCAGGGCTGTGGTGTCACCTCTGTGTCCCGCCGGGGGCGCTGGGACACGTCAGGGCTGTGGTGTCACCTCTGTGTCCCGCCGGGGGCGCTGGGACACGCCAGGGCTGCGGTGTCACCTCTGTGTCCCGCCG
>NW_005054518.1:912131-913111 GCF_000277835.1 Geospiza fortis
GGGGGCTACCCGCATCCCTTGGGTGACCCTGGGGACCTGCAGCCCACGGCGGGCACAGGGCTGGGAGTGTCCCCTGAGGTGGGGATCCCCCAACACCCACCGTGTTGGACGCCACCCTCAGGACTGTGACAATGCCACGTGCGTCGACATCACCTGCCACGTGCCCAGCCTGGGCAAGGACCAGCGGGCACTGGTCAGTGTCCATGCCCTGCTCTGGATGGACACCCTGCAGCAGGTACTGTCCCCTCCTGGGGACAGAGGGTGGCATTGTGGCCTCGGGGCATCCCTGCAATGTCCCCTCCTGCACGGTGGTGCCCAGAGATCACCCTGGGGATAACCATGGGTGCCCTGTGAGCTGCCAGCACCCCTGATGCCCGGTTACCATGTGTCCCCATGTGTCCCCACGTGTCCCCCTGCTGTCCCTAGCGGGAGCACCTCCTGGAATTCCGCATCCAGTCACAAGCGTGGTTCAACACCTCGGCCATGCCCTACCGCGTCCAGCCCCGGGTCCTGCCCAGCGGCAAGGCTGAGGTAGGGCTGCCGTGGCTGGGAGGGGCCGCGGTGGCAGCGGTGTCACCCCCCTGTCCCTCTGCAGACTGAGACCTGCGTGGTGCGCAGCAGCCCTGGGGGCGACGGGGCTGTGCCGGTGGGCTGGGTGGTGCTGGGGGCCCTGGCCGGGCTCCTGCTCCTCACCCTCCTCATCCTCCTCATGTGGAAGGTGAGTGTGTGCAGGGGGACACTGGAGGCACTGGTGACACGGTGGTGGGGCCTCACTAGCACCAGAGGGACCACGAAACACGGGACACAGTGCTGGGGGTGGGGGCTGTGGGACAGGACGGGGCACAGCAGCACGGGTGACACTGTGGGGTCCCAGGTGGGTGACACTGTGGGGTCCCCAGAGGCAGGGGGTCCCTCAGGAGCGATGCCGTGGGGTCCCCGCGGTGGCGCCACAGGGATCTCCGGGGGGCTGATCCTGTGGG
>NW_005054518.1:916066-917262 GCF_000277835.1 Geospiza fortis
CATGCGCGGGATGGCGCTGGCTCGGGGGGGCCGGGGGCACACGGGGGGTTAGGGGCCCCCCTCCCTCCAGCCGGGCCCTGCAACGGGGACTGGCCGGGGGATCCCTCCCCCTGCTGCTGTGGGGCCTGCTGGGTTCGAGACCCCCTGGCCTTGGGACAGGAGTGAGAGGCACCTGGGGGTGGCCTTTGGTGGGGGGTGAGAGTGACGTGACTGGGTGCACCCAGCGGGGTGGGCTCGGCATTGGGGGGCACAGGGTGGGCGCAGCAATGATGCTCACACCCCTCAGGATGGTGCCTGCTGCCTCCTGGGGAGCACCTGTGACCTGCCAGGGTGGCGCCTGTGACCCACCTGGGTGGTGGCTGTGACCTGCTGGGCATGCTGGGCGCTGGGATGGGTCCCACCACCCGCTAGCGTGGTGGCCATGACCCACCAGGATGGTGCCCATGGCTTTCTGGGATGGCACCTGTGACCTGTCAGGGTGGGTCCCACCATCCTGCCTGGATGGTGACTAATCCACTGGGACAGGTCCCACCACCTGCTGGGGTGGTGACCATGGCACCCCTGGGATGGCGGCCATGACCCCCTGGGATGGGCATGGTGGCCATGACCCAGCAGGACAGGTCCCACCACCTGTTGGTGTGGTGCCCATCATCCATCAGGATGGTGCCCATGACCCCCTGGTTTGGTGGCTGTGCCCCCTGGGATGGTGGCTGTGAACCACTGGGATGGTGGCCATGACCTCCTGGGATGGTGCCCATGACCATCTGGTGCCCATGACTCCCTGGGATGGTGCCCATGGCCCCCTGGGACGGTGGCCAAGCAGGACAGGATGGTGTCTGTGACCCCTGGTTTGTGTGCCACCCTGCTGGGATGATAGGCATGACCCTCTGGGATGGTGGGATGGTGCCTGTGACTCCCTGGGATGGTGGTCATGATTCCCTGGGATGGTGGTCGTGACCCTCTGGGATGGTGCCTGTGACCCTCTGGGATGGTGGCCATGCCCCCTGGGACAGTATCTGTGACCCCTGGTTTGTGTCCCACCCTGCTGGGATGGTGGCCGTGCCTGCTGGGTTTGTGGCTGTCCCCGCCACCCTGTCCCCTGTCCCTGTCCCCTGTGCCCACGCCGTGTCCCCTGTGCCGTGTCCCCAGAGGTGCTGCTGCGGGTGCAGGTGTTGGAGAGCGGCTCGCTGGCCCCG
>NW_005054518.1:918577-919974 GCF_000277835.1 Geospiza fortis
GGCTGCTCGTCACCGCCGCCCGCCGCGGATATGTCACCGCCTCTGTGCCCTGGCGCGTCACCAAACTGCCACGTGAGTCACCGACCCCAGAGCCTCCCTGGGCAGCTCTGCCGGGGGGTCCCCAATCCCCTATTGGGGTCACTGAGACTGTCCGGGGGGCACAATCCCTTCCTGAGGGGATTTAGCCATGATGGGGGATCCCCAATCCCTTCCTGAGGGGATTTAGCCATGATGGGGGATCCTCAATACCTTCCTAAGGGGATTCAAGCCATGATGGGGGATCCCCAATCCCTTCCTGAGGGGATTTAGCCATGATGGGGGATCCCCAATCCCTTCCTGAGGGGATTTAGCCATGATGGGGGATCCCCAATCCCTTCCTAAGGGGTTCAAGCCATGATGGGGGATCCCCAATCCCTTCCTGAGGGGATTTAGCCATGATGGGGGATCCTCAATACCTTCCTAAGGGGATTTGAGCTGCGATGGGGGATCCCCAATCCCTTCCTGAGGGTTCTGGGTCTGATTTGAGGTCCCAAATTCCCAACTCGGGGGCTCTGAGCCCTGGTGTGGGGTGCTTAGTCCCTTACTGGGACCTCAGTCCCTTCTTTACAGGGGACCCCTAATAGGTTTCAGTGTAGGGATCCCTTATAGAAGGCTGTTTGGGAGGGTTCTGGTCCCGTTGGGAGGGGACAACCATGTCCTGGTGGCCCCCAAGTCCACCCATCCCATCCCATCCCATCCCATCCCATCCCATCCCATCCCATCCCATCCCATTATCCCATTATCCCATTATCCCATTATCCCATTATCCCATCCCAGGGGAAGTTGGGGTGCCCCCTGGAATGCACTCCAGCCCTTTTCCCCAGGGCAGGGGGGAGTGGGGGGTGGCATCAGGGGTCACCCTGGGGGGGTGGCACACATGGGAGCACCCAGCTGGGGAGGTGGGAATGGGGGTACAGGGATTGGGGATGGGGAATGGAGGGTACTGGGATGAAGCAATACAGGGACAGGGATGGAAGATGCATGGATGGGGTTGTGGAGGGGGTGCCCCCAGCCTGCCCCCCCCGTTCCTCCTGTCCCTGTCCCCAAATGCACCTCACCCCTTGCTGGGTCCCCCTTCCCCACCCCCTCCTCAGACCCCATCTCCCCCCTCTCCCCATCAGTCCCCCCAGCCCTGGGAGGAATGTGTGGGTATTTTGGGGGTCCAGGTCTGGGTATTTTGGGGTCCGGGTGTGGATATTTTCGGGTCCAGGTGTCGGTATTTTTGGGGTCCATGTGTGGGTATTTTGGGGGTCCAGGTGTGGGTATTTTTGGGGTCCCGGTGTATTTTGGTGGTCTGGGTGTGGGTATTTTGGGGTCCAGCTGGGGGTATTTTTGGGGTCCAGGTGTGGGTTTTTGGG
>NW_005054518.1:920639-921989 GCF_000277835.1 Geospiza fortis
GTCATAGGGAGCACGGCTCATGTTCGAGGTGGCAGAGGGGGACACAGCTCTGGCTGGGGGTGGCAGAGGGGGCACAGCTCTGGCTGGGGGGTCGGGGGGTGATGAGGTGAGGGGTCTGATCCCGCTGTGTCCCCGCAGGGCTGTGGGTGCGGAACGGGACGGGGCTGATCCGGAAGGAAGGCCGGCAGCTGTACTGGACCTTTGTCTCCTCCCAGCTGGGATACTGGGCAGCAGCTCTGCCCTCCCCCAGCACGGGTAAGGTGACACCTGTGAGTGCCCTTCCAGCCTGTGTCCCCTGGCTCTGGGGACAGGCTGGCTGGGGAGGGGGTGGCAGCACCTTGGGGGGCTCCCCTCTGACCCCCCTGTCCCAGGGCTGCTCCTGGTGGGGTCGGGGCTCCCCCCAGTCCATTGTCCCCAGGGCTGTCTGGGCCGGGGGGGCTCTGCTGGGGGTTCCCTTTGTCCCTCTGTGCCAGGGCAGCCCCCCAGGGTGCCCTCAGGGGGGGCTCCCCCTCTGACCCTGCTGTCCCCAGGGCTGGTGGCGATGGCAGCGGGTGTGACAGACATCACCACCTACCACACCATCTTCCTCCTCACCATCCTGGGTGCCCTGGCCCTGCTCGTCCTCATCCTCCTCTGCCTCCTCATCTACTACTGCAGGTCAGTGTCCTGCCCGTGGGGTGGGAACAGAGCCTGGCATTCCATGTGGGAAGGGGGGCAGCACCCACCTGTAACCCCGGGGTGCCCCATAGCTGGGAGGGGACCATTTCTTGGCACCCTAAAACTGGTTATGGGGAGGGGGCAGCATCCTCCTGGTACCCCTGGGTGCCCTATATCTGCCTTTGGGAAGGGGGGCACCACCCCAAGGCACCCCCAAATGCTCTAGACCCGACTGTGGGGAAGGGGCACAACCCTCCTGGCACCCTTGAGTGCCCTGTAACCATTCTGGGGGAGTCACCACCCCAAATGCCCTATAGTTGGCTATGGGGAGGAGGCATCAGCCTGTGGCACCTCTGGGTGCTCTTTAGCTGGATTTGGGAGCCAGACATCGATCTCCAGAACCACTGGGTGTGATATGGCTGACTTGGGAGGGGGGACACTACTCCTCAGCACCCCTGGGTGCCCTATAACTGGATTTGGGGGATGACGCACCCCTCCCCAGCCCCCCTGGGTGCCCTATAGCCCCCTCCTCTAGCTCCTTCCAGCGGGCGAGGGAGGGGGAGCAGGGGGACCCACGACGCCCCGTGTCCCCGCAGGCGGCGCTGCCTGAAGCCGCGGGCTCAGCACCGCAAGCTGCCGCTGCCGGGCCCGCTGGACGCGGCGCGCCGGGACCAGGCCACCTCGGCGTCCCAG
>NW_005054518.1:922782-923825 GCF_000277835.1 Geospiza fortis
GTCATAGGGAGCACGGCTCATGTTCGAGGTGGCAGAGGGGGACACAGCTCTGGCTGGGGGTGGCAGAGGGGGCACAGCTCTGGCTGGGGGGTCGGGGGGTGATGAGGTGAGGGGTCTGATCCCGCTGTGTCCCCGCAGGGCTGTGGGTGCGGAACGGGACGGGGCTGATCCGGAAGGAAGGCCGGCAGCTGTACTGGACCTTTGTCTCCTCCCAGCTGGGATACTGGGCAGCAGCTCTGCCCTCCCCCAGCACGGGTAAGGTGACACCTGTGAGTGCCCTTCCAGCCTGTGTCCCCTGGCTCTGGGGACAGGCTGGCTGGGGAGGGGGTGGCAGCACCTTGGGGGGCTCCCCCCTGCCCCCCCTGTCCCAGGGCTGCTCCTGGTGGGGTCGGGGCTCCCCCCAGTCCATTGTCCCCAGGGCTGTCTGGGCCGGGGGGGCTCTGCTGGGGGTTCCCTTTGTCCCTCTGTGCCAGGGCAGCCCCCCAGGGTGCCCTCAGGGGGGGCTCCCCCTCTGACCCTGCTGTCCCCAGGGCTGGTGGCGATGGCAGCGGGTGTGACAGACATCACCACCTACCACACCATCTTCCTCCTCACCATCCTGGGTGCCCTGGCCCTGCTCGTCCTCATCCGCCTCTGCCTCCTCATCTACTACTGCAGGTCAGTGTCCTGCCCGTGGGGTGGGAACAGAGCCTGGCATTCCATGTGGGAAGGGGGGCAGCACCCACCTGTAACCCCGGGGTGCCCCATAGCTGGGAGGGGACCATTTCTTGGCACCCTAAAACTGGTTATGGGGAGGGGGCAGCATCCTCCTGGTACCCCTGGGTGCCCTATATCTGCCTTTGGGAAGGGGGGCACCACCCCAAGGCACCCCCAAATGCTCTAGACCCGACTGTGGGGAAGGGGCACAACCCTCCTGGCACCCTTGAGTGCCCTGTAACCATTCTGGGGGAGTCACCACCCCAAATGCCCTATAGTTGGCTATGGGGAGGAGGCATCAGCCTGTGGCACCTCTGGGTGCTCTTTAGCTGGATTTGGGAGCCAGA
>NW_005054518.1:925115-926441 GCF_000277835.1 Geospiza fortis
GGGGCAGCGGGCGCAGCAGCGCCAGCGAAGCCCCCCGAGACTCCCTGACCAGCCCCGAGGAGGAGGCGCTGACCGAGGCGGGCGACGGGGGCGACGAGGGGGGCGACCGCAAGAGCCCCTGGCAGAAGCGGGAGGAGCGGCCTCTGATGGTTTTCAATGTCAAGTGAGTGTGGGGAGGGCGAGCCCCTGGTCCAGGCTGGGGGAAAAGTCCCAGGGGGTGCTGAGATTCTGGGGACACCGCTGCTGTCACCCGTCTCAGCCCATCACTGTCCTACCCAGCCATTGTCTCCTCCCACCACCATCGTCCTCTGTCATCGCTGTGCCGTCCCACTGCCATCTCATCCCAGCACCTTCCCATCCGTCATCCCGCCCCTCAGTCCCATCCCACCACAATCCCACACAGCCATCATCTCCTCCCACTGCTGTCATCCTCATCCCACCCTACCACCCTGTCCTGTCTGTCACTGTCCCATTCTATCCTGCCATGCCATCCCACCTCCTTCCCCACCATCCTGCCTTGTCACTGTCCTCTCCCACCACTGTCCCACGCCCACCCCCATCCTCTCCTGCCACCGTGGTGTCCCACCACTGTCCCAGCCCACCACAATCCCATCCCACCACCACGGTCCCTTTCTGCCAGGGGAGGGGACATGAGAGACCACACCCAGGCCACCCGTGTCCCCATCTGCTCGGGCCCCCACCCTGCACCACCAGGCTCTGCCACATGGGATCCTGCTGCCCCTGTTCCCTCCTTGTCCCACCCCAACATCACCATCCCTGTTCTTTTGGGGCTGGGAACTGCATGCTCTGTATTCCCGAATCCTGAGCCATGTCCCCTTTTGTGTCCCTGCAGGACAGGGGGGGCTGGCACTGCCCCCCGAGCCAGCGGTGCCTCCAAGCTGCCATAGGAGCCAGGGGGCCCCTGTCCCCCCACCCTCATCCCCCTTTGGATTTTAACTTGTGTTTCTAAACGTTTTCTACGTGGTGAGGATGAAGAGGGGTCATTGGGGCCAGGCTGGCACAGAGGGGGGCCATGGGGACCCCCCCGGGTGCCAGGCTGCGCAGGGAGCTGCTGCCTGCACCTGCCTGCACGTCCTGCCTGCTCCTTAGAGGCATTAATATATTAAACACACAAAATCCCCCCTGCCTCCGCCTCCTGCCTCAGTTTCCCCCTCGCCAGGAGCCGTGGGTGGAGTTTCTCCTAGAAACCGTTTATTGGGGTGGTGGCAGCAGGGGTGGGTGGTGGTGGTAGTGGTGTCCCCAGTGCCATCAGAGCAGGTCCCAGCGCTGGGGGCTGCACCCCCAGCCCCCCCCGGTGCAGCGGGA
>NW_005054518.1:926727-930314 GCF_000277835.1 Geospiza fortis
CGGGGGGCAGAGGGGGTTGGCAGCAGCGGGGTGGGCGCCAGCAGCTTCTCACAGCTCTCGGTGGCCACGTTGCAGGTGTAGCCCCGGGGACAGCAGTGCTTGTGGTCCCCGCAGCAAACGGCCTGGGGGGGACACAGGATGGGGACAGTGGGGTGACAGTGGGGGACACGGGTGTCTGGGGGACACAGGGGTCCGGGTCCAGGGACAGAGGTACGTCAGGTGTCCCCAGCAGAAACCCAGGGACTGTGCCAAACCCTGTCCCCAAGGTGCCCACAGAGCCTCCATGGAGGGTACCAGTGACAAACGTGGGAGTGTCCCATGTCCCTGTCCCTCCCAGCCCTGCTTGTCCCCACAGTCACGCTCTGTCCCAACCCCTTCCATTCCACTCCCAAATCCTCACTCCCCAGGACAACACCCCACCCCTGGGGTACCCCCACCCCCAGGGACTCCCCCACACCTGCTCGAGGGGGCAGCACCCCCAGGTGCCCAGGCTCAGCCGGCAGCACGTGCTCCCATCAGGACAGCTTGTGGTTTCATCACATTTGACATTCCCCGATGTCACCTGTCCCCCGTGGGGCAGCGCCGGGGTCTTGCGCACCCAGGGCCGGCGGGTGCCCCCCCCCTGCAGGCAGGTGCCCCCCTCGGGGTCACAGGTGTAGCCCTGGGGGCAGCAGTGCACGAGGTCGGGGCAGCAGACGGCCTGGTGGGGCAAAGAGCAGGGGCTGAGCACAGGGGACCCCCAGCAGCACAAGTGGGGACCTCCAGGGGACAAGCGCCCTCCTGCCTGCTCCTGCCCTCCCCTGTTCTGTGTCCCCCTGGACTCAGCCTGGCCCCATCCCCACTGTGAGGGGGGCAGATATGGGGACCCCCTCGTGACCCTTCTGCCCCTCTGTGGGACACACAAATGTCCCTGAGCACCCCAGTGGCCTTGTGTGCCTCTGCCACTGGAGTCCCAAACTGGGCCCAGTTAGCAGAGGGGGTCTGACTGGGGTTGGGGGCCAGCAAAGGGGCCCTGTGTCCCACGGGGACACGAGGGGTCTGGAGCCCACCTTGTCCTTCTTGGAGGACAAGGGACACCTGCCCTCCCCTGCCCAGGGGAGAGGGGACATCTGCCCTCATCCTTCAAGCAATAAAGGGGGACATCTGGCCTTGACCCCCTGGGGAAAAGGGAACATTGGCCTTTGTCCCCTCGGGGCACAGGAGACCCCCAGCCCATGGGGCTGCTGTGGGGACAGGGGGTCGCTGTGTCCTGTGAACGTTCTCATGTCCCCAGGCAGGTGCTCCACTCAGGGTCCCTTGAGCCATGGCCCCCCCTCCAAGGACACCCCAGGACCCCCTGGAATCTCTGCTCAGGACCCCCCTGTCCTGGGTGCACCTCCAGGACCCCCACCCCACCCAGCCACGGACCTCCATGGGCAGAGCCCCCCACCCCTGGCTGAAGGGGCAGCACCCCCAGGTGCCCAGGCTCATCCGGCAGCACGTGGTCCCGTCAGGACAGCTCATGGTTTCATCACAAATGACGTTCCCCGATGTCACCTGTCCCCCCCGGGGCAGCGCTGGGGCCTTGCGCACCCAGGGCCGGCGGGGGGCCCCCCCCGGCAGGCAGCTGCCCCCCTCGGGGTCGCAGGTGTAGCCCTGGGGGCAGCAGTGCACGTGGTCGGGGCAGCAGACGGCCTGGGGGGGCAAAGAGCAGGGGCTGAGCACAGGGGACCCCCCTCAGGGACTGCCAGCCCCACAGGACGGGGGACAAATGCGTCCCCTCCTGCCCATTCCAGCCATCCCCATTCCCCACCCCAGCAGTGAGGAGGGGGGGACGTGGGGACCCCCTCATCACTCCTGACCTCCCCCCTCAGCGGGTCTCAGGAAGGTCCCTGAGCATCCTGGTGGCTTGGAGGACAAGGGACACCTGCCCTCACCCTGCCCAGGGGACAGGAGACATCTGCCTTCGTCCTTCAAGCAACAAAGGGGGACATCTGGCCTTGGCCCCCCTGGGAAAAGGGAACATGGAAAAGGGCATCCCCTTGAGGAGGGGGGGATATGGGGACCCCCTCATCAGTCCTGACATCCCCCCTCAGTGGGACTCAGGAAGGTCCCTGAGCATTCTAGTGGCTTCCAGGATGTCCCTTCACCACCTCATGCCACTGGAGCCCCAAACTGGTCCCAGTCAGTACAGGGGCTTTGACCGGGGGATGTCAAAGTGACTCAGTGTCACCCTTCCCCATGGGACATCAGGGAATGGGAGCCCTCCTGGGGGACAGGGGACATCTCCCAGTCCTGGAGGGACACAGGGGAACCCATCCTTGCCCCTCCCAAGGCGACAGGGGACATCAAACCTCGTCCTGGGCAAGTTCAAGGAACCCCCACCCTTGTCCTTGTCAGTGGGAAAGGACATGTGCCCTCATCCCACCCGGGGGGACAGAGGACATCTGTGTGTCCTGGGGGCACAGGGGACCCCTGTACCTTCTCGAGGGGGCAGCACCCCCAGGCCCCAGAGCCAAGCCTGCAGCACGTGTTCCCATCGGGACAGCTCGTCCTCTCGTCACACTTGATGTCACCGGCTGGGAACAGGGGACGGTCACGGCTGGTGTCCCCTCCCCGGGACAGGACAGGGAGTAGTTGCTCCCTGGGGGGGTTCTTACCTGTGGGCAGCGCTGGCAGGGGGGCAGAGCCCCCCAGGGAGGTGCAGGTGGAGTGGATCAGGTCACAGGTGGTGCCCTGGGGACAGCAGTGCTGCCCGTCACTGCAGCACACAGCCTGGGGGGAGACACGGTGTGACAAGGACCCTGGGGACGGGGACAGGGGGACAGAGCATAGGGGACATGGCGTGGAGGTGCCCTTGGGACAGCAGTGCTGCCCAGCACTGCAGGACATGGCCTGGGGGGAGAGATATGGGGGGACAGGGACCCTGGGGACATGGACAGGGTGTGCTCAGCATGGGCGGCAGTGCAGGGTGCCTGGTATGGGGACATGGCACAGGCTGGGGTGCCCAGGATGCCCAGCAAGGCATGTCTGGTGTGGGATGATTGGCATCACTGTGGGGTGCTTGGAATTGGGGTATCCAGAATGGGGAGCCTGCATGGGACGGGGTGAGTGGTGTGTGTTGGGGTGTGGGGTGCTGGATTGGAGTGCCCAGTGAGGGGTGCCTGGCATGGGGTGCTTGGTTTGGGGTGCCTGGCATGGGGTGCTTGGTTTGGGGTGTTCAGTGGGGGTGGCAGGTTTGGGGTGCTGGGCACAGGTTTGGCACAGCTGCCCCTGCCGGGGTACCCAGGGCTATGCCAGCACCCACGTGCGGGAGGGGACAGCAGCCGTACTGCCCTGGGGACAGCTGGCAGCAGGTGGCCCCGTCGGGACACGCCGAGCGGCCATCGGGACACAGCACCTGGCGCAGCGCCACTGAGGGGACGGACACACGGTGTCACCGCGGTGTCACCGCGTCCCCTCGGAGCGCACGGCACAGCCAGGGCACCCCCAGGGCACACCCCTTACCTGGGGCGGGGGGGTGGCGCTTCCAGGCGGGGAAAGCTGTGCCCAGGGGAACATCGGTGTCACCGGCAGGGGGCCCGCAGGGCCCGCGGGGCCGGGGGGCG
>NW_005054518.1:931537-932027 GCF_000277835.1 Geospiza fortis
CCAGTGCCCCCACTGCTCCCAGCGTCCCCAGGGCTCCCAGTATCCCCAGTGCTTTCAGTGCCCCCAGTGCTCCCAGTGCCCCCACTGCTCCCAGTGTCCCCAGGGCTCCCAGGATCCCCAGTGTTCCCGGTGCTCCCAGTACCCCCAGTGCCCCCAGTGCTCTCAGTGTTCTCCCATTACCCTCAGTGTTCGCAGTGCTCTCACTGCTCCCAGTGTTCCCAGCACCTCTACTGCTCCCAGTGCTTTCAGTGTTCCCAGTACTCCCAGTGTTCGCAGCACGCCTTCCATTAGGGACTCCCAGTACCCCCAGTGCCCCCAGTGCTCGCAGCTCGCCTCCCATTGGGGACTCTCAGTACTCCCAGAGTTCTCCCATGACTCCCGGGACCTCCCGAGCACTCCCAGTGCTGCGCCATGACTCTCAGCGGCTCCCAGTTCCTGCCGTAACTCCCAGTTCCTCTCCCAGAGCTCCCAGCACCTCCCAGTCTCCCAA
>NW_005054518.1:932690-934639 GCF_000277835.1 Geospiza fortis
CTGAGGGGGAACACAACAGACCGCCCTGCCTGGGGCACAGGGAGCCCTCAGACCGCCCTGCCCGAGGGATGACCCCTCAGACCGCCCTGCCCGGGGCACGGGGAGTCCTCAGACCGCCCTGACTGAGGGGGAACACAACAGACCGCCCTGCCTGGGGCACAGGGAGCCCTCAGACCGCCCTGCCCGAGGGGTGACCCCTCAGACCGCCCTGCCCGGGGCACAGGGAGCCCTGCCCGGGGCACGGCGAATCCTCAGACCGCCCGGCTCGGGGTAGAGGGAGCCCACAGACCGCCCTGCCCAAGGGGGGACAAAACAGACCACCCTGCCCTGGCTCCAGGGAGCCCTGCTCGGGGCACAGACCCCACAGACCTGCTCGGGGCAGAGGGACCCCTCAGACTGCCCTGCCTGGGGCACAGGGAGCCCTCAGATCGTCCTGCCCGGGGCACAGACCGCCCTGCCCAGGTCATACACCCCATTTGTTGGGGGCACAGACCCCTCTGTCTGCAGCCTTTAGCCCCGCTGTGCGGCCCCGGGCCCCCTCCCCCAGGCACAGACACCTCATCAAGGACACAGACCGCCACCAAGGACACAGACAACCCTCATCAGGGGCACAGAGCCCCTCATCAGGGCACAGACCCCAACAGGGGCACAGATCCTCCTGCCCCGGTCTCAGGGTTTCACCCCTTGGAGCCCTCCAGGCCTCGTTCCCAGAGCAGGCAGTACCCCAGACCCCCAAATCCTACCCAAACCCTGCAAACTTCCACCAGCCCCTCCAGCCCCCTTCCAGTCCTCCCCAGTGTCCCCAACCCTCCCAAAACTCCAATCTTTGCCCCCCAGCTCTCCCATCCTCCCTGCCAATGCCCACCAGTGCCCCTAAATTCTCTCCAAATCCCCTCCAACCCCCGGTGCCCCAAAGACCACTTCAACCTCTCCAACCCTTCCCAAAACTTCCAACCTCCCTCTCCAAGCCTGTCCCACCCCCTCCAAGCTCCCCTAAATCCCTTCCAATGCCAACGCCCCTCCAAACCCCTTCCTACTCCCCAAACCCCTCTTCCAACCCACCTCAAACATTCCCAAACTCCCATTTCCCCTCCTACGCCAACTCCCTCATTCTCCCCCAACTCCCCAAAATCACTCCCTGACCTCCCCAGACCCAGGAAATTCACTCCAAAACCTCTTCCAACCACTCCAACACCCCCTAAACTCCTCTTAAACCCCTCCAACTTCTTCAACTCCCTCCAAACCCTCCCTTAACCTAAAAACCTTCCCTTCCAACACCCCAAATCCCCTGCAAACCCCCAAACCACCTCCGATCTTCCCAACTCTTCCAAATCCCTTTCAGCCCATGCCAACCTCCCTCCACACTCCCTTTCCAGCCCCCCAGCCTCTCCCTAGACGCCCAACTCCTCCAAACCCTGCTCCAACACCCTGAAATCCTCTCCATAACCCTCAAACCCCCTCCAAACTCCCTCCCAAGCCCCCCAACACCATCCCTAGACCCCCAACCCCAACAAATCTGCCTTCAACACTCCAAACCCCAGCCACACTCCCTTCCAAGTCCCCCAAACCCTTGTCAGACTCCCCCAAATCCCTCTAACTCCCCCAAACCACCTCCAACCTTCCAAACCTTTCAAAATCCTTTAAAGCCCCCTTCCAACCTTTCTCCGCACTCCCAAGTCCCTCAACCCCTACCCAGACCCCCCAGCTCATCCAAATCCCTCTCCAGTGCCCTGAAATTCCCTCTAAACCCCTCAAACCCCCTCCACGCTCACTCCCAAGCCCCCCAACCCCTCCAAATCCACATCCAACCCCACCAAATCCCCTCTAAACCCCTCAACCTCCCAAGCCCCTCAACCTCTCCAAATCCAACTCCAACCCCACCAAATCCCCTCTAAACCCCTCAAGCCCCCTCCACACTCCCTCCCCCGCCCCCCCCTCTCTCTCCCCCC
>NW_005054518.1:934810-938036 GCF_000277835.1 Geospiza fortis
GACAGGCGCTGCGGGTCACCAGCACCAGGTGACTGACCGACAGCAGCAGCGCCGCGGCCCTGTGGGGACACGGGGCTGTCACTGCCCTGTCACCTCCCTGTCACTGCCCTGTCACCACCCTGCCCCATGTGGCTTCCTCAGCAACAGCGGCGTGGCCCCCAGTTTGCCTGTGGTGACCAGGGACAGGACTCCGGGAATGGCCTGGGGCTGTGTCACAGCGGGTTGGGATGGAGATCAGGGAAAGGTTCTTCCTCCAGAGGGTGCTGGGCACTGCCCAGGCTCCCCAAGGAATGGTCCCAGCGCTCCAGGAGGGTTTGGACAGCGCTGCCAGGGGTGCCCAGGGTGGGATTGTTGGGGGGTCTGGGCAGGGCCAGGGGTGGGACTGGATGAGCCTTGGGGTCCCTCCCAACGTGGGATATTCTGGGGTCTGCTCCCTCCCCGTCCTGCTGGTTCACCTGGGCTTGTCCCCAGAGGTGTGGCATGGGATGGGAGGTGTCCCCACCCACAGGTATCCCCCACCCAGGAGTGTCCCTGTCCTTCCCGCCGCTGTCACCTTGCGTCCAGCAGTTTGGGGTCCAGCGGGGGGTACATGGATCTCACCACGTCGTCCACCCTGCGGTGGGGACAGCGTTAACCCCAGGGACACTGTGGTGATACCTCCAGCACACCCACCCCAGGCCTCAAGAACTCTCTTGGAGTTCTGGGACTCCCCTAGAACCCCAGGAACCTCCAGAATCCCAGGTAGCCCCTGAGCCCCAGGACACCTCCCAGAGTCCCAAAATTACCTCAGCGCCCTGGGACACCTCTCAGAGTCCCCAGACACCCCTAAAGTCCCCACTTTTCCCTCCAGAGTCCCCAGGGTCCCCCCCAGTGCCTCAGGACTCCCCACCAGAGCCTCAGGACATGCCCAGAGCCCCCATGACCCCTTCAGACCCACCCTGTCCCAAATTTCTGGGGACCCTCCAGAGCCCTGGATTTTCCCCCCCCAGTCCCTGGGGACACCCCAGAGCCACAGGGCCCCACCCAAGAGCCCTGGGACTCTCCAGGCATCCCCTGTCACCTGGGGCTGATGCGCTTGGCCACCACGATGATGTCACCCAGGCTGGCTGGGGACTTCACACGTGCACCCGAGCCCATGGTCATGGCCACCAACTTCTCTGTCAGCGTGTGACAGATCTGGGGGACAGCAGCAGGCACTCATTGCCACCGTCAGCAGCAGTGCCACAAGTGCCACCTACCATCAGTGCCACTGCCACCAGTACCAACAATGTCACCATTGCCACCATTACCACAAGCGCTGCCCACCATTGACATCAATGTCACTAATCCCACTGGTGCCACCACTGCCACCATTGCCACCACTGTGACCCTTGCCACCAGCGCCACTAGTGCCACCACTGCCTACCAGTACCACAGCTCTACCAGTACCACCAGTGCTGCCATTGCCACCAGTGTCACCGGTCCCACCAGTGTCACCACTGCCACGCCCTCACTCACCTTCAGGATGGCGATGCAGTGGGACACCAGACCCCTGTGGAGAGGGAGGAGAGTGTGAATCCACCTGTGTCCCCCCTGCTCTATCCTTGTCCCCTGTGTGTCCGCCCTCTCCTGCCAGCCCATGTCCCCCAGACCTGTGGGGATATTCCCACCCCAAGACCATCTTGAGGACCATCCCCATGGCTTGGTGACCTCCAAATGTATCCCCTGCATGCCATGATGGGGGACTGGCATTGCACAGGGGTCCCCAGCAATGGGGGGACACAGGGGACACTCACGAGGCATCCTCGACCCAGTCCTCGTTCTCCAGGATGGCCTCTATGTGGGGGTTGGTGATGACCACATCATCCAGCTCCAGCTCCGAGGGCTCTGACGGTGTCTCCGTCGTCCCCATCAGGTCCACGATGGGTCTGTCAGAGACATGGGGGACATCCCACCAAGGGCCATCTCCTCGGGTGGCCCCACAGCCCCAGTAGCCCTGGTGCTGGTGGACATGTCCCCATCTTTGTCCCCATGCTGATGTGGATGTGTCCCCAACTTCTTCCCTCTGATGATGCTGGACATCACCTGCATCATCCCTCTGGTCACAGTGGATGTGTCCCCATCTTTGTTCCCTGGATGACAGGGACATGTCCCCAGCTTCATCCCTTTGATGATGGCCGATGTGTCCCCATCTTTGTTCCCTGAATGATGGGGACATGTCCCCAGCTTCATCCCTTTGATGATGGCCGATGTGTCCCCATCTCTGTCCCCTGGCTGATGGTGGGTGTGTCCCCATCTTTGTTCCCCTGACGACCATGGACATGTCCCCCAAACTGTCTCCTTGATGATGCTGAACATGTCCCCAGCACTGTCCCCAGCCCACGGGGGTTGGGGTCCCTCCCTAGTGGGGACAGGGACGCTGCCACCCCCGCGGGTCACTCACTTGGTGTCATAGTGGTGGCGCAGGTCCTTGGGGTGGCAGTAGCGCTGCCTGCACACCACCACCAGCGCCACGAAGGACGCCAGGAAGATGGTGGCCAGCACCCCGATGGCCACGATGACAACGGTCTCCATGGCTTGTCCCTGCCACAGGGGCTCAGGCGTCCGGGGCCATCACAGCACTGTGGGGGCTGCAGTGACAGGGACACCAGGGACTGGAACCCCACAGATGTTCTCCTCTCCACCCTGCACCCCAAAACGCCCAGCCAGGACCTGGTGTCACTCCCAGATTGTCACCCCTCTGTCCCCAAGGTCTTTCTAGAGGCAGTGTCACCTGGGGGATGCGGTGACACTGGGTGTGGGGTGCAGCAGGATTTGGGGGGCTGCCCTCATCCTGTCACCATGGCCATGGGGACAGGGGGACAGGGGCTGGGGTCAGGAGAGCAAGGCCTGGGCCATAGGGGGGTGTGGGGACCCCCAGAGTGTGTCCTTCTGGAGACCCCCACCCACAGCCCTGTCCCTATGGGGACATGGACACCCCCCCAGAGCCTGACCCTGATGGGGACCCCCAGAGCCTTTCCCTATGGGGCCACGGGGACCCCAGAGGCTGATGCCTATAGGGAGCCCAGAGTTCCTGTGCCTATGGGGCCACGGGGACCCCCAGAGCCTCCAATCCTGATTCCTATGGGGTCATGTGCCTCCAGAGCCCCCTTTCCACGGGGATCCCCCAAATCTGACCCCATGGGGACCCTCGAGCCAGCCCTGCTGCAGTAAGCAGGGCCTGTGTGTCCCTGTCCCCATGTTCAGC
>NW_005054518.1:939173-942346 GCF_000277835.1 Geospiza fortis
GATCGGGATGGGAGCGGGGAGGGAGCGGGGTGGGATCGGGATGGGAGCGGGGAGGGAGCAGAGAGGGAGCGGGGTGGGAGCGGGGATCGGCCGGGCTCTGCCTCCAGCACCGCCCCCCTCCCGCCCCGAGGGGCCCGACAGTCCCCTGCGCCTTTTAAAGTTCTCAAGTGCGTCCCATGCATCCAAAAGTGTCCCCAAATGTCCCAAACCACTCCCACCGCGCTCCTGAAGAATCCCCTCTTGTCACAAAGTACTTCCTTGTGCTCCAGTGTGGCCCCGGTGCTTCCCAAAGTGGCTCCGTTCTGTCCCAAAGTGCTCCTGCTGCACCCTCGAAGCATTGTCTTGTCCCCCAAAGTATCCTCTGCACCTCCAAATTCCCCCCCTGCATTCCACACAGTCCCTTTCCTGTCCCCAGCTGTGTCCCCTTGTGTCCCAAAGTGTCCCAGTTGCATCCCAGATTGTCCTCATTGTGTCCCAAACCACTGTCCCTGCACTCCTGAGCAGGTTCTCCTTTGTGTCCTGAAAATCCTTGCGCCCCAAAATGACCCCACTGCACCCCAAAGTGTCTCTGTCTTGTCCCAAAGTGCCCCCACTTCAGTCCAGCTTCGCCCCATTACATCCCCACCAGACCCCAAAGTGCCCTTGTTGTGTCCCCAAGTGTCCCCTTCTGTACCCCAGCCATTCCTGTGTCCCCAGCTGCTGCCATGTGCTGACCTTGCTGTGTTTCAAGGCATGGGACATGTGTCCCATGTCCCCACACCTCCTTCTCGTGTCCCTGCCATGCCCTTTATTGTCCCAATGGTGTCCCATAGCACTTTCTGTCATGTCCCTTGCCATGCTTTTTGTGTCCCATGCAGTCCTGGTTGTGTCATGACCCAAACTGCCCCCACCCCAGGAGGTGGCTCTGGGTGATGGGAACTCATGTCCCATGACCGTGTGGCTCTCATCACATCTCGCTGTCTGTGGTGACATTGGTGATGACACAGTGCTTGGTGACACCAGCCAGGAATGGTGTCCCAGGTCCCCTCATCCTCATGGGGTACAAAGGCCATGTGGTGTCCCCGAGGGTCACCAGGAACCAAGGAGCACCGAGCCCCTGCTGTGCCACCCACATCCCTGCGACGTCCCCTTGTCCTGCCAGCAACACCTGACCAATGTGTCTGCATGGGCTCTTTATTTGGGATGGGGGCAGGGGCTGCAGCCAGGGCCCTGTCCAGGGGGGCACTGCAGGGCTCCACTGACCACGGGGACCCCCCCACACCCCCCGGGGCTCGGCCCCCCACATCCGGCCCCGGTGGGACGGGGTGGCCAAGGAGGATCCCCCAGGTGCCCCTCCCTTGCGCCGGGTCACCACACTGCCCTCCGTGGAGCCACCACCGAGGTGACACATGGCCAAGTCGTTCCTGGAGACGCCGCTCCATCAAGTCCCCACTGCCAGGCTCGTGCCCGCACGTGTCCCCAGGGTTTATCCATCTGGGAAGATGTATCCATAGTGGTTGAGGATGTGCTCCACCACCTGGTTCTGGAAGACCATGTGCATGGCCATGTTGCTCTCCTCGCTGGCCGGCCGCAGCAGCGTGGGGCCGAAGACGATGGCGATGCTCTGCACCGACATGCGGTTCTCCTCCTTGTGCTCCACCACCCTGCAGGACAGGGGAGTGTCACCAGCATGGCCCTGACCCTGGGGCTGTCCCCAAATTTGTGTTCTGCCTTCCTGTACTGGGTTGGGTTTGAGGGAACAAGGGGGTGTCACCTGCAGAGGTGGCGGAAAAGGACCTTCATGGTGTCATGGTGGGCGGGTGGCAGGGACAGCACCAGCTCCCGGATGCAGTGGCCCCGCAGGGACAGGTCCTGGATCTCTGTCGGGGAGGGAGGGCACGGTGGGGTGCTGGCTCCAGCAGTCACAGCATCCCTGTCCCCACCTCCATTCCCATCCTCATCCCATCCTTGTCCCCATCTCCACATCCCCCCTGTCCCAGTTTCTGTCTCCATTCCCATCCCTTTCCTATCACATTCCTCTCTCCTACCCTTCCCCATCCCATCTCCATTCGATCTCAGTTCCCATCCTTGTCTCCATCCCATCCCATTTCAATCCCATCCTTGTCCCCATCCCCTCCCCATCTCATCACCCCATCATCCCATCCCATCCCATCCCATCCCATCCCATCCCATCCCATCCCATCCCATCCCATCCCATCCCATCCCCTGTCCCTGTCCCTCACTGATGGCAGCGATGAACTTGTCGAAGTGGCTGAAGGGGACGAGTGGCTCTGGCAGCTCCCGCAGGAAGAGCTTCAGTGCGCCGGTGACAACGTGGATGTCCTCCCAGTGCCCGTCATCCAGGTCCAGCTGCTCGTCTGGGGGTGGGACAGCATCTCAGCTGCATCCAGAGCCCCAGGGATGGGTGGGCGGTCCCTGGCTGCCCCCTCCCCTGTCCCTCTGAAGAGGGGATACCCCATTGTCCCCCACTGTCACCGCGGGTGACCGTACCGTGCTCCACCTTGTAGCGCAGTTTCTGGATGGTGGCCAGGTTGCCACTGACCCGGTACAGCCCATCAATGTCCAGACCTGGGCAGATGGAGATGGGGGAAAGCTCCCAGTTAAACAATCCACGCTGGGATGGGACATTAGGCACTCTTGAGGGAACTCTGGGTCCCCATGTGTCCCTGCTGTCCCTGGGAGGATGCCCACAACCAGGTGGCACATGGTGACAGTGACCAGTACAGCTGTGTCGGTGCCCACAGCAGCCAGCACCAGGCTTCCAAGGAAAACCCAAACATCCCACGTAGGCTGTCCCTGGAGCTGTCCCCATGTCCCCATGCCAGGGTCCCAGGTTGTCCCTGTCCTCTGTACCTCTCCTCTCCACGGTGCAGATGCAATGCAGGATGAAGCGTGGCACCGTCCCTCGCTCCCGCTCGCACAGCGCCAGCAGCGAGCAGCCAAAAACCTGGTCTGGGAACACAGCAGGGACATGAGCATGGCCTGGGGACATCAGGAGGGTGCCTGGCGGGGGACAGGGTTGGGGACAGAGGGACTTGTTCCCATAGGAGTGGGTTTTGTTCCCACCAGGGTGGCTGGAGGTGAAGGGACATGCCTGAGCCCATCACCAAGATGTTGGGTCAGGCTTGGGCTTGGTCACTCAACCACTCAACTTGGTCAACTTCCCCCTTGGC
>NW_005054518.1:942415-943808 GCF_000277835.1 Geospiza fortis
CATCCCATCCCATCCCATCCCATCCCATCCCATCCCATCCCATCCCATCCCATCCCATCCCATCCCATCCCATCCCATCCCATCCCATCCCATCCCATCCCATCCCATCCCATCCCATCCCATCCCATCCCATCCCCTGTCCCTGTCCCTCACTGATGGCAGCGATGAACTTGTCGAAGTGGCTGAAGGGGACGAGTGGCTCTGGCAGCTCCCGCAGGAAGAGCTTCAGTGCGCCGGTGACAACGTGGATGTCCTCCCAGTGCCCGTCATCCAGGTCCAGCTGCTCGTCTGGGGGTGGGACAGCATCTCAGCTGCATCCAGAGCCCCAGGGATGGGTGGGCGGTCCCTGGCTGCCCCCTCCCCTGTCCCTCTGAAGAGGGGATACCCCATTGTCCCCCACTGTCACCGCGGGTGACCGTACCGTGCTCCACCTTGTAGCGCAGTTTCTGGATGGTGGCCAGGTTGCCACTGACCCGGTACAGCCCATCAATGTCCAGACCTGGGCAGATGGAGATGGGGGAAAGCTCCCAGTTAAACAATCCACGCTGGGATGGGACATTAGGCACTCTTGAGGGAACTCTGGGTCCCCATGTGTCCCTGCTGTCCCTGGGAGGATGCCCACAACCAGGTGGCACATGGTGACAGTGACCAGTACAGCTGTGTCGGTGCCCACAGCAGCCAGCACCAGGCTTCCAAGGAAAACCCAAACATCCCACGTAGGCTGTCCCTGGAGCTGTCCCCATGTCCCCATGCCAGGGTCCCAGGTTGTCCCTGTCCTCTGTACCTCTCCTCTCCACGGTGCAGATGCAATGCAGGATGAAGCGTGGCACCGTCCCTCGCTCCCGCTCGCACAGCGCCAGCAGCGAGCAGCCAAAAACCTGGTCTGGGAACACAGCAGGGACATGAGCATGGCCTGGGGACATCAGGAGGGTGCCTGGCGGGGGACAGGGTTGGGGACAGAGGGACTTGTTCCCATAGGAGTGGGTTTTGTTCCCACCAGGGTGGCTGGAGGTGAAGGGACATGCCTGAGCCCATCACCAAGATGTTGGGTCAGGCTTGGGCTTGGTCACTCAACCACTCAACTTGGTCAACTTCCCCCTTGGCTGTCCCAGCTCCATCCCTGGCTGGCCCAGCTCCATCCCTGTCCCAGCTCCATCCTTGGCTGTCCCAGCTCCATCCCTGGCTGTCCCAGCTCCATCCCTGTCCCAGCTCCATCCTTGGCTGTCCCAGCTCCATCCCTGGCTGGCCCAGCTCCATCCCTGGCTGTTCCGTCCCACCCTCCATCCCGCAGACATCCCGAGGGACTCAGCCCCATTCCAGCCCCTATTGGCAGGCCCTATCCCGACACCCCATCCCACTCTGGATTTACCCTCATCCCAGCACGTATCCTCGA
>NW_005054518.1:944173-945356 GCF_000277835.1 Geospiza fortis
GCCCTCGGGAGGCGGCACCGTGAGACGCCGGGGCCCGGCCCCAGGGTGGCCGCGGGGGATCGGGGGCCCCGCTCACCCTCCGGCCGATGCTGTCGGCGATGGCCTTGTGCCAGGCGGTGATGATCTGCTCCGAGTCATGCTGGATGAGGAATTCCGAGCCCTCCCGCGTCCTCAGCTGCCGGAGCGACAGGCAGAGGTCAGGGAAAGGGCACGGGGTTGCCGCAACCAGCTGGATTTGGGAACCAGGATGTGGCTGAGCCCGGCGCCAGCTGCGATGACACCAAACGGTGCCGTCTGCGGGGAGCTGGAGCGGCTGGAGCGGCTCCTCCCCGTGCAAAGCCCCTCTGGGAGCCAGGATGTCCCTTGGTGGCCCCGCCGTGCCCATCAGAAGGGGACAGTGACTGGCAGTGCCAATCCCTGTGCACCCACCCTGGCACGTCCCCAGTGTCCCCACTTCCATCCCCTGCTGGGTTGAACTGGGCAGAGGTGGCATTGCCCTGTGGGCCACGTGTGGACCCAGGAGTGTGACCAGTGACCCTCCTGCTGTCACCTGCTCACCTCCAGGACATTCTTCTTGCTGGACTTGTCCCTGCCGGCCCAGGTGAGGGTGGCCCCGCGCAGCTTCACCGTGTGCTCGGGGGTGGTCAGGGTGCTGGGGTGCCTCTGTGGGGACAAGGGGATGAGGGTGGCACCTGCCCAGAGGGGACAGGGACACCGGGATCCTGCTGGGGGGTGTGGGCTGCCCTCCTCCAGAACAGGCAAGGTTGCCAGATGTCCTTTGTGGGACCCCTCTGTCCCCTCCTATGGTCTCTGCAGGACGAGGATATGGGACAGCTGTGGTGGGGTGAGGGTCATGGCCACCAGCCTGGGGACAGGCAGGTCCTAGAGCTGCCATCACCTCAAGGGACATTCCTAGCCCTCCCCAGGGACACCGGGGGGCGGCTCCAGCTTTGGGATCCCTCTCAGTGACACTGCAGGGAGAGGGTGGCTGCCCCCAAGGAGGATGATTTTGCAGGGGGTGAGCATCAGACCCACTGCTTCTCCCCATGCCCTGGGTTTTGGGGTGCTTTGGCCACGGTGCCCCTGCCCCAAGAGCCTCTGCAGCCCCAGACAGAGCCCTGAACCCCCAAGGCGAGGCCAGCACTGTGTCCCCAGCTCTGGGTCCCCTGCCTTCCCCCCCCTC
>NW_005054518.1:945680-948902 GCF_000277835.1 Geospiza fortis
ACACTCATCCTCACAAAACAAACCCCTCTCTCAAACTTCTCCACATCCCTAGGGTACTTTAACCCTTTAATCCACCGCCTAAGCATAAACAACTGGCCTGTGGGTCCCATCCTTCAAGTGCTTATTTCCCCCCCTCACAGTGCTGGGGGTCTTATTTTTTGGATGCTGGCCCTGTCCCCTCGATTTTGGCCTCAGCCTATGGGTACTGATCCCATCCTGCAGCTTCAACCCCATGCTGCGGATCCTTGCCCTGTCCAAGGACTCTGGTCCTATCCTGCTGATGCTGGCCCCATTCTGTGGGTGCTGGTCATGGTCCCCCTGCCCCAAGAGCCTTTGCACCCCCTAGACAGAGCCCTGAACCCCCACCCCAGAAGTGAGGCCAGCACCGCGCTCCCTGTGGGTGCTGCCCCTATCCTGCACACACTGGCCACATCCTGTGAGCCCTTGTCCAGTCCCATGGGCACTGGCCCTGTCCCATGGATGCTGACCTCGTCCCATGGCTGCTGGCCCTGTCCCATGGATGCTGACCTTGTCTTATGGACGCTGGCCCTGTCCCATGGGAGCTGCCCTGCCCCAAGGCCACTGGGGCTCTTACCAAGGCACTGGCAGCTGAGTGCTTGGAGTCCTTGAAGAAGGTGAGGATTCCCCCTTCCAGCACTGTCCAGGAGGAGCTCCAGTTCTTCCTGGGGAGGGGAGCAGGGGTCACACAGGGATAGCACAGCCCCTTCCCCCTGCTGGGCTTGTGTCTCCAGTGGCAGGGGACACCGGGTTCTTACCGGAGCCGCTTCCCTCTGTCCACTGTCTTGGTCCGGTTGAGCACCCCGGCTTTTTCGAGGCTTTTAAACTGGGAAGTGAAGGTGGGGGTGTCAGATTTGGCCCTTGCTCTCCCTGGTGCTGGGGTGAGGGCAGGCTGGGTGCCCCTCCCTGGGTGCTCACCTTCTCCTCCCTGCTGCCTGGTGCTGGTGACACGGCGCCGTGCCAGGCGGAGAGCCCGCTGTCCTGGCTGGAGCCGCTGCTGGCCCGCTCGTGGCGGCCGCCCGAGGGCACCTGGGCAGGGCAGGGAGGGCTCAGCTGAAGCCTGAGGTGCCCCTGCCAGGAGGGGGCTGGGCTGTGCGCCCATGGCATCCCCAGAGCCCCTGCAGCCCCTGCTCTGTGGGCTTGTAAGGATGTTTCTCCCTGGCAGTCACCTCAGTCTGCATCTGTCCCTCATCCTGTCCCCATCCCCATTGCCATCCCTGCCCTCGTCCATAACCTCTCCCTGTCCCCATCCCAGTTCCTATCCCTGTGTTCATCCCTCTTCCATTTCCTGTCCCTTTCCCTGGCCCCACCCCCATCCCCAACCCTGTTCCAGTCCCTATTCCCATCCCTATCCCGTACCGTGTCAGGGGCAAAGTGCTCGGGGTAGAACACGAATCCCTCGGGGTGGCCGTGCCCATACCAGCCTGGGGGTGAGCCCAGCTCCTCGGGGTGCCTCGGGGACAGGCACAGAGAGGCCCCCTGGTCATAGGAGCCCACAGGTGAATAGTCTTCCTCAGGATAACACTCCAGCTCATCTGGAGACAGGTCAGGATAATCTGTTTCTGGAGTGGGTGGCTAGAGAAAAGAGAAAGTTCAAGATCTTGTGCCCAACTAAGAGATCTGCATCTCTGTGTGTCGCCCAGGTGGGCACTGCCCCATCTCCATCATCTCCATTCCCATCTCTGTCCCCATTCCCGTTCCTGTTTCCATCTCCAACTCAATCCCAGTATCCCTTCTGTTCTCCATCTTCATCTGAACCTTCATCTTCATTCCCATCTCTCTCTCATCTCCAACTTCATCCCTGTCTCCATCTCATCCCATCCCTGTTTCCATCTCCACTCCCCTCCCTTTCTACGTCCCTGTATCTGTTCCCATCTCCATCTTCATTTCCATATTCATCTCCATTTCATCTCCCATCCTTTCTCAATCTTCAGCTCTGCCTCCATTTTCATCCCATCCCTGTTTCTATCTGCATTCTCATCCTTTCCTACACCTCTGTATCCATATTCATGTCCATCTTCAGTTGTCTTCTTCTCCATCTCCATCTCCTTTCTCAATCCCAATCTGTCTCCATTTACATCCCATCCCTTTTTCATCTCCATTCCCATCTGTCTCCATCTGTTTCCATCTCCATCTCCATCTCCATCTCCATCTCCATCTCCATCTCCATCTCCATCTCCATCTCCATCTCCATCTCCATCTCCATCTCCATCTCCATCTCCATCTCCATCTCCATCTCCATCTCCATCTCCATCTCCATCTCCATCTCCATCTCCATCTCCATCTCCATCTCCATCTCCATCTCCATCTCCATCTCCATCTCCATCTCCATCTCCATCTCCATCTCCATCTCCATCTCCTTTCTCAACCCCTATCTGTCCCATTTACATCTCATCCCTTTTTCATCTCCGTTCCCATTTGTTTCCATCTCCATCTCCATTGCATCTCCCACACCTTTCTCAATCCCAGTCTCCGTCTCTGTCTCCTTTTTCATGCCATCCCTGCCAGGATGCCAGGATTTCCATCTCCAATCCCATCCCTATCTCCAATCCCATCCCTGTCTCCAATCTCATCCATTTTCCATCTCCATTCCCATCCTTGTCTCCAATCCCATCCCTGTCTCCAATCCCATCCTATTTCCATCTCCACTCCCATCCTTGTCTCCAATCCCATCCCTGTCCCCACTCCCATCCCTGTCTCTGCCCCCACCCCAAGCCCTCCCCGCGCCTCGCCGGGTGCTCACCCTCTGCTCCATGGGACCGTACCGCGTCCCCCCAGGGAGCCTCTCCCGGGGGCTGCCCGTGTCTCCTGCACTGGGGGGGTCCCAGGAGGTCTCACCTGTCACCGAATTATAGAAAAAAATCTGTCCGCTTCCTTGGTCCACGTGCTGTTCCCACTCGGGAAGCTCCGGGCTGTGTGCGAGCGAGGAGGCGGGAGAGGCGCCGGGACTCACTCCATCGGCCGCCTGCCCGAAGGGACAATCCCACGTGGTCTCGCCCGTCACGGGGTTGTAATAAAACAAATGTCCACTGTCCGTGTCCGTGTGGGTTTCCCAGTCCGACACGGAGCCGCTGGGCTCCTCTGGGGCCGAGCTGGCGGCGGCCTCTGCCCGCAGCTCCTGGATGTTGAGGTAGATGGGATCAGGTGTCTCCCCTGACTCCTTGCGTGCCTGGGGGAACACGGATGTGTCACTGCTGAGCTGGG
>NW_005054518.1:948940-950443 GCF_000277835.1 Geospiza fortis
TGGCCGATGGCTGAGGCATAGAGGGGCCGGACCCTGCCCTGGCTGCTGGGTCACCAAAAGTGACCTGGGCCCCCAAAAGTGTGAGGCAGGAGGTGCCAGTGACGAGAGACCAGGAGGTGGAGAGGGGCATCCACAGCACCCAGCGTGGGGCAGGGAGCACCCACTGGCACAGGGATGAACACATGGAGGGACACTGAGGTCCCCAGTGCCAGCACCTGTGTCACCTGCTGCTGGCAGCACCCTCACAACCAGCACCATGGCACTGGCGCCTGCATGACCCACTGTGTGCTGCACCTGCAGCAGCACTGCAGCACTGGTACCTGTGTCACTGCATCATCAGTACCTGCATCACCAGCACTCACATCATCAGCATCCACATCACTGGTACCCATGTCACCCACATCATCAACACCTGTGTCCCTGGTACCCACTCATGCAGCACCTGTGTCACTTGTACCTGCATCACCTACACCTGCATCACTGGTACCTGCATCTCCCCCTGGATACAGCACCCACATCATTGGTACCTGCATCACCTGCTGTCCACAGCACCCACAGCACAGCACTGGTGCTTGCATCACCCCCTGGACGCAGCACCCCCATCATGGTACCTGCATCACCTGCTCTGTGCAGCACCCACATCACTGGTACCTGCATCTCCTCCTGGATATAGCACCCCCATCATGGCACCTGCATCTCCTCCTGGATATAGCACCCACATCATTGGTACCTGCATCACCTGCTGTCCACAGCACCCCCATCATGGTACCTGCTGCTCTCCGCAGCAGCCACAGCACTGACACCCAAACCATGAACACCCACAACCTCTGCACTGACACCTGCGGTCCCAACACCTCCAACCTGCTCATCCTCTGCACCCCCAGCCTCTGTGCCCACCTCCCAAGCACCCCAACACTCACACCCATCTCACCCACGCTTGCACCCCAGCACTGATCACCTGCACCCTTGGACATTTCCAGCACCCACAGCCCCGGCCTCCCACCCAGAACCGGATGCTGAACCAGACAGTCCCATCACCACATCCCAAAATAGCATCCCCAGCACCAGCCTGGCTGGCCCCACCCGTGGGGACACTGGGGTAGGGGGATGTGTCCCCTGGGACCAGGAGGGTGCTGCCAGCGGGAAACCCCCTCCTGTCACCCTTTGATCTCCCCAGCTTTACAGCCGAGTCTCTCACTAATGGCTGCGGGGACAAAGGTTCCAACTGCAGCCCTGCCCATCACCCCGAGGGAGGTGACAGTCGGTGCACTGCCCTTGGGGACACCCTGGATCAGAGTGGGACATCAGCTCAATGACATCCCTCATCCTCCCCCCATCACCCCACAACACCCCCACCATGGTGAGCAGGACCAGAAACTACTGAGGGGTCTGCCCTCATCCCGGGGACAAGGGACATGGGGGTGGCAATGGGGCATCCCTGGCACTGAGCCCCCCCAGCACCTCTCTGTCCCCTGTGGGTGCAGCTCTGGGGGTTTATCACCC
>NW_005054518.1:950616-952259 GCF_000277835.1 Geospiza fortis
TGGGCGGCTCGGGGGGCACCGGGGTGGGGACAGCCGTGGGGACAGCCGTGGGGACAGCACGAGGCTCCGGTCCCACCGCTGGCGCCCTGAGCTGGGCCCTGCACCCACCGCGCTTCCTGCCGGGGCTCGAGGAGCGGAAGAGACGCCCAGGGCGGAACTGGCTCCTCTTGGGGTTGTTGTCACCCGTCACCCACAACCTGCCACTCGTCACCCGCTCCGGCAAAGCCAAGGCCACCCGAGCAGGAGCTGCTCCAGGGTGATGCTGAGCAGGAATTGCACTGGAGTGACTTTGGGTGGCCCATCTGGTGCCACACTGCTCAAATGGAAGCTGATCTGGAGCTGCTGTGTCCCCACAACACCGGGATCATCCCATCCCATCCTGTCCCATCCCATCCCATCAGGTGCAGATGGTGGCAGGACTGAGGCCACCATGGTCCTGCCATGCCCGATGCCAGGCGGTTTTGGCACTGGCTGGATTTGGGCAGGAAGGGGAATGTTGCCATGCTGGCACTGGGGTTGGGGATGATGCTGGGTCACCCCCAGAGGGGGCTCAGTGGCTTTGGGTGTGCGAAGGGCACAGCTGGAGGCACAAGGTATAAAATGGTGTGAAAATGAGGTGAAAATGGGGTGGAAAATGGGCTGTAAACCACAGCCCCCCACCACCAATACCCCATTTCCTCCAGCAACTCCCTCAGGTGGCATAATCCCTCCAGCCCCCTTGAAGTGGGGGACACCCAGGCTCGGGGGGCTCCAGGTGCCCGGGGTTACTCCGAAGTGAGGGGCTGGGGACAAGTCAGGAGTGGACAAGGTCGTGGGTGGCCCCACCCCTCTGCCGGCCCTGCCTCACCCCGTGTACCCCGGCCCGCCTTGGTGGCCGGCGGGGACCCCCACCCTTGGGTGCCCCCCTCGGGGAGGTGCAGCCCAGGGGGTGCTGGGCAGAGCCTTTTGCTACTTACTGGTGTGGGGTGAGCGTGGGTTTGGGGTGTCGGGGCGCTGGCCTGTGCCGGGGAGCACCCAGCACACACCTCGGTCAATGGGTGCTGCGCCCAGGTGAGGCTCCCGCCCCGGCAGGGAGGAGCTGCCGCGCTTCCCTGTTAACCCTTTCTGCCTCCTCTCACCCCGGAACGCTCCGGGAACCTGAGGGATCACTGCAAAACCCCCCAGAGACCACGGGGTTCTGCAGAACAGGGGGCTGAGAGAGCCCAAGGGTGCCCATGAGGGTGGGGGAACTGAGGCACGGGCCAGGGGATAAGGGTGGAGAGTGTGTGGGGAGGGGATCCTGTGTGTGGGGTCCCTCACACCTCCGAAATGGTTAATTCTGGCAAGCCCCTATGGTGGGGTCACCGGCAGGTTTGTCCCATGGGCTCAGCTCGGTGGGGAGACATGGGGGATCCCAGCAGTGGCTGCAGTGCTGGGGTGTCACCCCGCTCTGTGCCGGGGGTCACAGGGTCATGGTGGGGGGACACGGCCACAGAATCAGCCGAAGGAGCCAGGCTCAACACCCCAACCCGCTAACCCCCCCCGCGCAGCTTCTGGGGACAGCAGCGGGGATGTCACCGTACCTGAGCTGCGGGGCCGGACCCCGGCCACCTCCCGGCCACGTCCCTGTCCTTGCCGGAGGCGCAGAGGGGCTCGGCGCGGCT
>NW_005054518.1:953329-955421 GCF_000277835.1 Geospiza fortis
GACGAGGAAACGGCTCCTCGGGAGGTTCCTGCCGCAGGAAGGGCCCAGCCCCGCTGCTGCCGGGATCTGCGCTGCTGCCGGATCTGGCACGGCCTCCCTGGGCAGTGGGATGGGGACCCCATTAGGGGAGCCCCATGGGAGCTGCTCTGCCCTGGTTTTTGTCCCCATGCACCCCTGGGAGTTCTGCTGTGTTGGTGGGCACATCCCAAGTCCTCCAAGCACGAGCGGTGGGGAAAACAACAATGGGAGAAGCTGACACCATTGGGGAGCAGCTGGGAAGGAAAATGGGGCAGGGAAAATGGGGAAAGAACCCCCAACTACTCGCCCAAGTGAAACCCTGGAGGATGGGCAAGAAGGATGGGGGATGGGCAGGGAGGATGGAGGACAGAGGACAAGGGACTGGCAGCATCCCCATTCCCAATCCTCTTCTCACAGACACCGTGTCAGGTTCAAACTGTGACGAGGTCCCACTGAGGAGAAGCAAACTCAGAAATCGTTTCACTTGTTGTTAAATAGACTTTAATTATCTTTGTGTGGGGAGGGGTTAAAGGAAAATAAAATTTCTCCCGAGGATGAGCAGCAGCAGGCTGGGAGGAGCGGCCCAGCTCTCCCCAGAGGCCACGGCCCTGGCTGGGCTGTCTGAGCGGGAGATGCTCGGGGCACCCACGGTCCCCCTGGGGCATGCAGGTCCCTAAAGGCACAAGTGTCACTTTGTCCCCTCCCTGCGTGGGTCCACCACCCAGAGCAGCCCAGTTGTGCAAAACCCCCATGTAAAAAAATACCAGTTTTCAGTATCCTAAAAAACTAGAGCTTTGATCAATGTCAGTTCTCCACACCCTTGACTGGAATTCCGGGTTGACACCCTGAAGAGCCGCTGGGTTCCACTGGGAGGGGACATTGGCACCAGGAGGGTGACAGGGAACAGCACCCGGTTAGTCTGAAGGGGGATGGATTTTTCCAGCCCCTTTCTTTAGCCCTGGCTGGGCAGAAGGTCCCTCTGCAGGGCAGGAGCACCCACCCCACACTGTCCCTGTCCCCAGGGCAGGGCCAGGCGCAGGACGGGCTCTCAGGCAGGGGGGCTCTGCTCTGTCCCTCCCGCCATGCCCGCTCCCAGGGCAGTGTCGAGGTAAGTGCCGGGCTCCGGGCTGGGCTCTGTGCTGGCCTCCAGCTGCCGCTGGTAGCGCTGCCGCCGCTCGCAGCGCGGGCACGCCGGGGCCCGGGCGTGGCAGTCCCGGTGGAAGACGGTTTTGCATTCACTGCACCTGGGAAAAGAAGGAAAAAACGAAACCCGCTGTGTTGGGAACGTCAGAACAAAGAGCAAACTTCCCCCACTGAACCAGGGGACACTTCCCTGCCCTGGTGTGTTTTGAGCACTCGCTGAGCAGAGCCCCAGCCACGGCTCAGGCGGAGCCTCGAGTGCAGGAGCAGCAGCTGCTCGAGCGGAATGTCCACCCCAGCAGCTCCCCATCCACCCCAACAGCTCCCCATCCACCCCAGTAGCTCCTCATCCACCCCAGTAGCTCCTCATCCACCTCAGCAGCTCCCCATCCACCCCAGCAGCTCCCCATCCACCCCAGTAGCTCTTCATCCACCTCAGCAGCTCCCCATCCACCCCAGCAGCTCCTCCTCCACCCCAGCAGCTCCCCATCCACCCCAGCAGCTGTCAGCTGGGCCGGAGGGAGCGTGGTGGGCGCTGCCAATGTGTCAGAGAGACGGGAGTGAGGTTTGAGCTGAGGTTTGTGCCCTGCTCTCCCAGCACCGAATGCAGCTCAAGGGTGTGACAACACCCCCTGCACAACGAACCCTGTGACACCAAACCCTGAACATCCACCCTTGTTTCACTGGTCCCTTGACACCAATCTCGTGACACCCCCCCTGACACTGATCCCTCATCACCAGCCCTGTGACAGCATTGCTGTTGGGACCCTCTGCTTGCCATGGCTGAGGTGGGAGAGCCCACCCTGACAGCAGGACCTGCATGTGGGGACAGCAGAGCTGCAGGGAAGGGACAGCCAGCCAGGAGGGAGCTGCCCTTGAGCAGGTGGCTCTGTGGAGGTGTCAGAGCTCCCTGCTCTGGCTCAGCAGCAGCAGG
>NW_005054518.1:955431-961855 GCF_000277835.1 Geospiza fortis
ATGAAGGACCCCAGCTCAGGCAGGGGTTTCACTGCTCAGTCACCAGCAGAAATGTCCCTGCTAACAAGGGCTGAGGTCAATTTTTGGGTTGTGATCCCCAGCTCCTCAGTGGCAGTAAAATGTGGCTCAGCCACATGCCAGCGGGGCAGCCAGATTTACCTTCACTGTGCAAATACCTGGTGTACAATCCATGTGTGAACAGCATGAAACACCTTAATTCCCCAAAAGATGCGTGGGACAGAGGCAGAGAACACCCAGCAGAGCCAGGAAAGGGATCACAGCATCTCAGCTGGGGTGAAATCCTGCTCTGGAGAGGAGCTGCAAACCCTGAGGCACGGGGAAAGGCTCGGACAGGCAGGATTTGGGATGGAAAATACCCATTCCCCTGGTGGAACACACTTCCATGTGGCCTCTCCAGAGCAGCAGCAGTGGCAGCTGCTCCCCAGGCACGGGGGGATTTGGGAAGCCGGGTTTTACCCAGTGTGGTTCCGAGCTAGAATCGGCATCTCCTGCCTCCAGCTCCCCCCGAGCTGCCAGAGCAGGAGGGGGTCCTGCGCTGGCAGGGTCATTGTTTGAGGCGTTGCAGGCACATCCTGCAGCAGTGCCGGTGTGACCCGGCGGGCTGGGGCGGGCACAGGGGCAGGAAGCCGCGTTCAGCTCCGTGAGGATGTCGGCTGAGCCGCTTTCCTGCTGCACAACCTCCTCCGTCAGGGTGAGAAAGAAAGACGTCAACAAACTTCAGAGCTCGGCTCCGCGGGACACGAGACCTCCGGCCGGCCGCCAGCCAGCTCAGCCCTGCGTGCCAGCACTTTCCAGAGCCCGGCTGCTCTTTTTCCAGGGAAAATTGGTCCCCTGGGGATGTTGTTGTCCTCGATAATGAGCTCAGTGCTGTCCCTGTGGCGGGGAGGGGAGCCAGCAGCGCTGCTCCTCCTCCACGGAAATACTCGCAGCCCTGAACACATGGAGCACCCACGGATCCCGGTATCCGTGGTGGTTTCTGCAGGTTCTGGGTGGTGCTGCTCACTTTCAGGGAGTGCCAGGCAAAGTGAGACCACGCAACCCATGAGCCCTGTGAAATCTCTCTGCCAGGATTGTGCTCAATGCCAAATAGGCCAAGACAGCACAAGAGGAAATAGCCTCAAGTTGCCTCAGGGGAGGTTTAGGTTGGATAATATGGAAAATTTCTTCACTGAAATAGTTGTCCAACTCTGGCAGAAGCTGCCCAGGCAAACAGTGGAGTCATCATCCCTGCAGGGATTTGAAAGCCCTGTGGATGTGACACCTGAGGACACGGGTCAGTGGTGGCCTTGGCAGTGCTGAGGGAACTGTACTCGATGATCTTACAGAGCTTTTCCAGCCTGAATGATTCCATGATTCTATGGCATAACCATGGAGATGTGGATCTCTCCAGCTACAGTGGAGCAGCCTCCTGGGCTGGAAGGGATTGACTTCTTCAGCAAACCCTGATGGTGATGGGGATAAGAATTCCCCTCTAGCACCATTCCCATCGTGATTCCAACTCCTGTCCAGCTGCTGCACCCTGACCCACAGCTGACCCCATTGCAGGACAGGTCCCTCTGCCTGTGAGGAATGGGAGCTCTGTGGGCAGGGAAAAACCCCAGTGAGAGCCAGTACACCCCTCTCCTGCTAGGAACATCCTCAGCCTGTCCCAGCACATCCCAGAGTGCTGCCCCCACCCACCTCTGCTCCCAGAGCAGCTGTGGCTGCCCCACCCCTGGAAGTGTCCAAGGCCAGCTTGGACAGGACTTGGAAGGTGTCCCTGTCCATGGCAGGAGGTGGCACTGGATGGGCTTTAAGGTCCCTCCAACCCAAACCATTTTGGCATTGTATGAAATCTGTGTCCATGTGTCCTTCCTTCCTTCCATGGCTGTAGAGAGATGTAGGAGAATCCCACTGCTGCTTCCCCTTCCCTCCTGCAGCTCCTGCAAGGGGTCAGAGTGACCCTGAGTGTGAGAGGCACTGGCCAGGTGAGCAAGAGAGGGACATGCAGAACCTCAGAACCTTCCTCCTCCTCCTCCCTCCAGCTCCTTGGCTGCAATAGCACCCAGCACCCAGCAAGGCCTTTGCAGGCTGACAGCAAGGTGCTGGTGGCTGCATCTTCAGTCTGCAAAGCCACCTCTCTTGGTGCCATCTTGGCTCTGTGAGGACAAGATGTCACCTCTGCTCCTGCCCCAAACAGCCCGGATTTGGTTTGGAGTACCCTGGAACTGATGGGTTCCATGAGGACATGGGCATGAAGATGTGGACATGTAAGGATGAGTCCCACAAGGATGAGGGAACCACAAGGACGTGGGCACCATGAGGACATGGGCACCACAAGGATGTGGCTCCTACAAGAATGTGGGACATGAAGACAGGGCTCTCATGGGGACATGGGCACCAAGGAGATGTGGCTCCCACAAGAATGTAGGAGATCAAGACAGGGCTCTCATGGGGACATGGGCACCATGAGGATGCAACTCCCACAAGGACATGGGCACATGTGGCTGCCAGGAGGACATGGGCACCACATGGGCACCACAAGGTTTCAGGCATCACGAGGATGCAGAACCATCTCAGAGCCATTTCCAGTTCCCCCTGTGCCTTGCAAGTGGGGTCTGTGACCAGAACTCAGGGGCTGGCTGGGGCTCCTGGCCTAAGGCAGGCTGTGCCCCTGGGTGCCCTGGCTGCAGCAGGACGGGCAGGGGTGCTGAGAAGCTCACTCACCTGGTGGTAGTGTCGAACTCGAAGGGGAAGATGATGTCACTGCTGTTGCAGATCTGGCAGATGAAGCCTCGCTGGGTGCACAGGTCACAGCTGTACACGTGGTGGGATGCAAACTGCAGCAGCGACTGCAGGAAGCTCTCGAAGGCGCCCTCAGCGATCTGGGGGACACAGGGGTCAGTGTTTGCTGTGTCACACCCATCCTTTGGGCTCCACCTGAAGGCACGGCTGTCCTCCAAAACAACCCCAAGCCCACAAGGCTGGGGTGCAGTGGGACCCTGGACTGCTGAGAGCAGCACCCACAACCTGCCAGGATGGGGCTCCTGGCTTGGGGATCACTGAAAACCCAACTGCTGGGAAACCACAGCTGAAGGAGCAGCACGTGGCATCCCCACAGACCCTGGGGTGTTTTCACAACAACTGGGCCAGGGGGCTAGGAACAATCTGCTCTAGTGGGAGGTGGAACTGGATGGCAGGGGGTAGGTCTGGGTGGTCTTTAAGGTCCCTTCCAACCCAAAGCATTCTGTGATTCTGTGACCATACACAGCTCTCACCTGCCTCAGATCAGCCACGCTGTATTTGTGGGGACACTCCAGGAGGTAATGCCTGTGATCAAGCCTGCAAAGAAGCACAGAGAAGAAGGGGGTAGATGGTCCCCACCACACCTCCAAGAGCTTTGGAGCAAGGAGCAACCTGGATGAAGCAGCCTTTTGAAGTGAATCACTGCAGAGCTCATTTTCACATCCCAAATCCTGCCACTGGAAATCATGTGAGAGCATATCAAAGGGGGGGAAAAAAGAAAATAAATATCTCATCTATTTTGCCAGGTGTTTCCTGTCCAGCCAGAAGCTCCTCAGCCAGGAAGGTGTTTCCTGAGTCCCAGCTCATTGTGCTGACCCAGCCAACAGATGGATAACTCCTTAGAGCAGATGACGTGGAGGGAAAAACCAGCCTGAGCCTTGGCAGCACCGCTCCCTGCTCCCATGGTGAGTGAGGAGGGGGACCAGGAGCCCACTGGGGTGCCAAGAGAGGGGAATGTCACCCCGGGAGGGAGCTCACCGCTTGCTGAGCTCCTTCAGGGCGCCGCTGCGGCACATGATGAGATAATCCCCCAGGAGCTTCAGCTGCTCCCGGCTGCGCAGGATCCGCCCCATCCTCTCCACGTGCTCGTAGAGGCTCTCGTTGACCAGCCTCAGGTCGATCAGAGGCTGGTTTCGGATCTGGGTCAGGAACTTCAGGGCCTGCTTGCACACCTGGGGCATGAGAGAGGGCACAGCTGGACACAGAGCATGGAACAGCCCCAGAGCTTGGAAGGACATTTGGATTGGGCACTCCCAGTGCAGGGAATGCCCAGATGGACCCTCAGGAAGCAGATGCTGGACTCACCCCCCGTTTGGTGAGGTCCCAGTTGTGGATGAGGCGGGAGGGGATGATGCTCTCCTCGTCCCTGTGGCAGCTGTCACAGTAGTAGAGCCCCGAGAAGGCGCAGAGCTTGGGCCTGGCGAAGGAGAAGCCGATCTGCCGGGAGCAGCCTGCGGGAGCAGGGGGTGACAGGGGACTGCTGCCCACAGCCTCTGCCACCACTGCCAGATGGGGAGGAACTTCTGGCAGCGAGGAATTGAGCAATGACGTTTTGGGAAAGGGCAGAGACCAACTAAAGCACCTGTAGGATGTTCAGTGTGAGGCCTCCAGCCCCCTCCTCATGGATTTAAGCCTATGATGGTTCAACTTTTTCTCTAGAAAAAGGAGGCTGAACTATCTGTGAACCCACTTTCATCCATCAGGTGGTTCAATTGTTTGGGTTTTTTTTTTAGGAAAAGTGAATTCTGACAACATCCCAGAGGTTCAGGGAAGAACCTAAATCCCATTTGCTGTCCCATCACCTCCACCAGTAGCTTTGCACTGTTTTGCCTTCACTCAGCCTTTTTCTTTTCTGCTGCTGTCACAGAGTACCAAAACCTCATCTGGAAGGGATGAGATCAGGATGGATTAACCCAAAACCACCTTTATTATAGCAGTGGGGAACCCATCTTGGTTTCCCTACCCCCATCCACTGCACTCTGGAATAGCTGGAGAGCTCATCCTCCAAAAATATTCATGGAGATCACGTGTTGCTTTCTGAATTAATAAGAAAAACTAGCCTTTATTGCTCATTACTCTGAGATGGAAGGGAACATATTGGGTGTCAGGCTGGGGGGGGTGAAAGCAGGGCAGGCAGATTCCTAAGGAAAACCCACACAGAAAAAACTGGGAATTTGTCTTTTTGGCTTATGGCTTCTAGCTGTGGGGAGGTGGAAGATGCAGGACAGAGCTTGGAAGGGAAGGCAGAGACCAAATAGACCAGAAAAAAAATTCTATAAAAAAAGGAGACAGATTAAAAGAAAAATTCCAACCCGCTGGAGGGTACAAGAAATATAATTGAAGCAGGAGAGAAATCTGAAATTTAATTAACTTAGCAAGGTAAAGAGCAAATTACAGCTCCTGTGAAGGTCAGTGAAGGTGCCACCAGAATCTCCCTGTGTGCTGAGAGGCGTCAGGGGAAGGGTAAATGATTGTTTTGCAAAATCAGCCCGTCACACCCATGGCAATCCCCGCTCCCGTGCTGCCTTAACTGGAAAAACAGCTCCAGATTGCGCTTTCCCCACAGGCCGGGGCCTCAAAATGCCCAGGAAGAGAGTCCTGAGCTTCCTGATCTACCTAAGGTTACTTTAACACCAGTTTCCCACTGTCTGTGCCAAAAGCATCTTAAGTGGGAGCCCAGTAATATCCCAGTTGGACTGGGCTGGGGTGGGATGGGGCTCAGCATGGGGGGCTCACCCTGTGCCCACAGGACACCAAAGGTGCCCCTGACTGGGGACATGAAGCCCCACCAAGGAGATCTTGTGCTGCTGGGTTCCTGGGAAAACAGAGAAGCTGTAGCTGCCCCATCCCTGGGGATGCCCAAGACCAGCTTGGACAGAGCTTGGAGCACCCTGTGATAGTGGAAGGTCCCTGTCCATGGCAGGGGGTGGGACTGGGGAGGCTTTAGGGTCCTTCCAACCCAAACCATTCCATGGTTTGTACCTGCACAGATGAAGCTCTGCGCGTCCAGGCCCTTCTCCATGGGGATGGCCACCAGGTACTGCAGCAAGAAGCCATTTTCCTTCACGATGTTCTTCAGGACCACCTGGGAGTGCCCATCCAAGCTGCCCCCCAGGGTGAGTGCCTCCTCAGCACCCTCCAGGTAGGACATGAGCACCTCTCGGACCAGCTCCCGCCACGAGGCCGCCTCCTCCGCGCTCTCAGCCTGCAGCTTCAGCACAGCCTTGGAGGTGATCACCTTGAAGAAGGAGGGTCCCCCCAGGCTGGTGTCTGGAAGGATGTCCTGGATGGTCTCTATGCCGTAACTGTTGCTTAAAATTTTGTCATTGTTTCTGATTTTAAAGCACTTCAGAGTTTCTAGAGACAGGGAAAAAATGAACGGGACCCAGGTTTTGTCCACGTCCATGTACAGAACAGCCTCTTTGATGGCATCCAGCTCTGCTTCTGGAGCTGCACTCCAGTCCAAGCTGCTCCCAGGCACATCACTCTGCTGGAGAGCACTGGAATCTCCCTGGATGAGCTGGGCTTCGCCTCCATCCTCAGAACACTCCAGAGTCTCCCAGTCCTCCTCCTCCAGCTGCGGCCGGCACTTGTGCAGTGCCTCGCGGATCCTGTCCCG
>NW_005054518.1:961865-963878 GCF_000277835.1 Geospiza fortis
CGTCCTGGGAAGGGGCTCTGAGGAAGAGCTTTTTGCCCAGGAACACCAGCTCAAAACGGCCGTCCTGGCTCAGTGCCAGGGACTCACAGCGCAGCAGGGAGAAGGTCTCCACGCAGATCCTCTCCTCGTGGTCCAGGAAGAGCCGCAGCTCCAGCGGGGACAGCTCGCAGGAAAACTCCTTCCAAATGCCCATGGCTCCGCGCCGCTCCAGGCTGCCCAGCTTCAGCAGCCCGCGGAAAGGGTTGGAAAGACCTGGGGCAAGAGAGGGCTCACTTTGAGTGAGAGAGGGGAAACTAGTGGGGAGAGGAAAGCCAAGAGGGGCTCAAAGCAAGCACCCAGAGGTGTGGCAGGGGTGAGAGCCAGTGCTGGTACATGGTGGGCTGGGGCAGGAGCTGACAGGACCTTGGTCTCCATCACTGTCCACCTGCATTTGGGTTTTGAGGCTGGGGACAAGTGGGATAATGGAAAGGTGTCCCACAAGGTGGACAGACTTTCTCCCACCCATCAGAGATTCCCTGGGCTCAGCAATGCCTTGGGAAGCTGCTCCACTGCCTCCTGTAGCTCCCAGTGCTGCCATCAGCTCCTACCAGCCAATGGCTCTCCCCAGCCAGGCCATCCCCACATGGAGCAGCCCCTGAGGGCAGCAGGAGGTGGCACGTACCCATCTGCCTGCGGTGCACCACACTGAAGCCCTTCTGCTCCCGCTCTGGGGACATTTTGGGCTTCCCAGTGTCCAAGGATGGCACTGAGAGCCTCTCCAAGTCCAGAGCACTGATGAGCCCCGGGGCTGGCCCCTCGCTGTCCACCTCTGGCCCGAAGCCGTTGGTGTCAGCTATGCTCCTGCTGCTCTCTCCCGGGGGAGGTCTGTAGAAATCATCTTCTGAGATCCAGCTCTTCTGTTAAAAATGGAAATATTATGAATTATTAAGCTCATCCAACAGCTTGTGCCCCTCTAACACACACATCCACAGCAACCCCTCCTCGGGGGATGCTCCTGTGCAGCCCAAATCCCAGACACTGATGTGTGGATTTAATAGGTGTCCCTGCTCATGGCAGGAGGTTGGGAATGAGATGAGTTTTAAGGTCCCTTCCTCCCCAAACCATTCCATGACTGTCTGATTTGCTGCTAGACATTCCCAGGTGGATGGCTCCCCTGCTCCCTCCAGTCAGAGAATGATCCATGGAACTGTGTCAACAGCTGGAAAATACTGAGACTGTATTCTGGTGGGATAATGAAGTTCAAAATTAATCAGTTCTCTCTCCCTAAAATCACTGTGGAAGGAGAGCACATTCCCTGCAGTGACCACAGGTCCATAGGGTTTTACTGATGGGGGTGAAATTCCAGCCCTGCCATGGAAGGGCATGAGCTGGAGCAGCAGCACCAGGAAGAACAGAGATGGGGAGAGGCACAAAAATGTCCAAGGTGAAACAGAGACCTATTGCTCACAAGACTATTGCTACACAAGAGGATGCTACAGGGGCCTGGGCTGTGCAGGGGAAAAATAAGGCAGGGAAAGCAGAAGCCTCTGTCTGCATGTGCCACGAGGGGATGAGATCCATGAGCTGAAAAAAAATGTGGCTGTAGCTTCTCCAGGAGCTTTTCTGGCTACAAGAATCCCAGAATCATTAAGGGAGAAAAGCCCTTCGAGTCCCACCTGTGCCCAATCACCACTGTGGCAGCCAGACCAGGGCTGCCATGTCCAGGCATTCCTTGGACACCTCCAGGGATGGGGACTCCACCACTTCCCTGGGCAGCCCCTTCCAATGCCTGACCACCCTTTCAGTGAAGAAATTCCTCCTGAAAGGAGCAAGGCTCTGGGACAAGGTCCCTGAGCAAACACCAGAAGGAAAAAACAACCCAGCTCAGTGCCTTGGCACAAGGGAGCAGCATTCCTTCCTGGGCTGCATCCCAACAGGGATGTCCTTTCAACTCCCCTTTGCAGCCTCCCAAGAGCCTTTTATTTTGAATAACCGAAGTGACAGCAGAAGAGCTGTCACCACCCTTTGGGGAGT
>NW_005054518.1:963909-971839 GCF_000277835.1 Geospiza fortis
CAGGAATGCACGTTGCTCCATGAGTCATGGAGGGCAGGGGGAATTTCCTGTTGACACAGTATGTTATACATAGATTAGGTCAAACTGGCTCTGGGCCACGAGGAAGCAGCGGAAACGGGATAAGCGGGAGGGAACCGAGAGGAGCAAGAGCAAAAGGAGAAATGGTCTGGGGGGTGTGAGGTACATCCTACCCTCAGCAGCATGGAAAGGATGGGAACCAGCATGGAAACAATGGGAACCAGGACGGAACAGTCAGTAAGGAATTGGGACAGGGCTGTTCAAAGAGTTTCCTACAAGCAGAGGCCAGTGGATGTAGATCAGCTCCCAGTGGCAGCAGGGGAAATCCGCTGCTGCTCAAGACCAACACCCGGGAATGCCAATCCACTCTGGGAACAGATGTGCTGCAGCAGGATTTTCCCACTGGGAAACCAGTTTGCTTCCTGTCCAGTCAACCCTTTTCCCTCCTTGTACGTGGCCCATAAATGAAGAAAAGTCCCCATGAGAACCTCGACTCTGAGGCTGTTTTATCACTTGCACACAGCCCACAGCCAGATTTGTGCAAGTGTTCACCCATCTCCAGATACCCCTAACAAAACCAAAACTTCCTGCCGCAGCTGCTCCTGGAGAGGGATGACTGACAGGCCAGGCAGGGCTTCAAAAGCTTTGGTGCCTCTTTCATTAGGGAATACAGACTTTGATCCAGTTTCCCCTGAGGCAGCTGCATGGCCACAGCTCCATGGGGTGGGAATCATCACTGATAATCAAGTGGGAGCAGCATGGAAGATGGGAATTTGGAGAAATCTATCCATGGAAGTGTCCAAGGCCAGGCTGGATGGGGCTTGGAGCACCCCAATCTAGCAGTAGGTGTTCCTCTACATGGCAGGGGGTGGAACTGGATGAACTTTAGGTCCCTTCCAACCCAAACCATTCTGGGATTGCCAGATCCTAGAAAAGCAGTGCCTGTTGGAGCTGTCCCCAGTTTTTTCCCTTTACCACAGGATACAAACCCAAGGAGATGGGAAAGGGAGGGAGCTGTAGCACGTACCGGACACCCTGGCAGGGGAGAGAGCAGCTGCTGGGCCGTGGGGCTGCGCACAGCCTGGCTCCCCTCACTGCCACTGCTGGTGGCTCTGCCCAGACCCTCCCGAGGGGCCGGAGCTCCGGAGGTGCTGCTGCCATCTCTGTCCCCGTGCCTGGGGGCTGCTGTCCCAGCAGAGGTGTCCCTGCTGGGGGGAGGCTCCTGCTGTGCTCTGTTGGGTGGTGCTGGAGGGCCTGGCGGTGGCTGGGGGGAGCAGCCCAGCACGCTGGGGAGCAGCCGTCCCTCCGGGGCATCGGGGCTGGGCCTGGCCTTGCTGAACTCGGACAGCACCCTTGAAATGAAAAGTGATCGGTTTGAAAGCAGCTCAGTAACAAAATTTATAAGCCCCCACCCCGTTATTGCAAGTTGTAACCATGTAAAAAGGGTTCAGTGTCACTGCTGGCTTCTGTGGGATGGCAGCATGGTGTGGCTGGAAAATCCCAGTGATGCCAACAGAAAAATGTGAGATTTGTGCCCCACAGAGCAGTGCCAGCCCCATGGCATGGAGCAGGACTCTGCCTGTGAAAGGAGCATTTTCCAATTACACCCATGAATTGGGATTTAATTTGGTGGATGGAGGGACAGCACTGGGTGCTCTCCACAGCCCCAGCCCCATGTACAGCTCCTGGATACAAATCCAGCCTTGGACCACATGCCAAATTCCAACTGTTTCCATTAATGAGCAATTAACAGTGGAGCCTGGCCAGAGGATTGGCTGTTCCCGTGGTCCCACTCTGCTGCCAGCCCCAGAATTAAACCAGCCCAAGATTAAAACTCAAAGGAGCGTCTCCATCACGAGTTTAATCCAATCAAGGCAGGCTCTTCCAGGATCATTGGAAGATGCAAAATCCTGGAAGTAGGGAATGATGATGTTATAGATGGGGAAGCAGAATCTGCAGCTCCAACTCTTCCTGAAGACTGGGAAGAGGCATCACCCCGAGGCTCAGCTCCCTCAGAGTCACACTCTAAAGGTGACAGGCAAAATATTTACAGATTACTCAGAGCTTATATAACCTTGGAAATCTTTGTGCTGGGTGCTTGGCAGGGATAAATCACAAGGATGACAAACCAACAACCTCCCTCTCCGAATGATTTGCCGAAGTTGCAAATTACAATCCTTCCCTGTGACCAAACTCATTTCTTTCCCCCTGTAGAAAGCCCTAGAGCATCCCCCAGCGTACTCCAGGAAGATGTGACATTCCTGAAACCAGGGAGCAGCATTTTTCTGACGTTTCTGCCCTGGTAAAGAGGACACACACACACTTCAGTGGCTATGAGCTCATCTGCACTGGCAGCAGAGTCTCAACAAGCTGTGCTGATTGTGCAAAGAACAAAAGCTCCTTCCAGAAGGGAAAAAGAGCTTGTTAAAGACAAACAGGGAGAAAGGCTTCCTGCCTAGAGAGAGAAAATAACAAGAGCCCAGAGAGGGTCACAAATCCCTTTGGAGAGGAGATGTGGGGAGAGACTCACTCCTGCAGGGACCTGTCCAGGTCCTCGGCGGTGGCTGTGCCCAGGTCAGAGTCGCAGGACAGCGGCTCCTCGGCGCGCTCGGGGCTGCGGGCGCACGGCGCCGCGGGGAGGCTGTCGGAGCCCAGGCTGGACGAGAGCTGCGACGAGCTCGTGGTGTTCAGGCTCAGCGAGGATGATGTGAGCTTGATCTTGCTGCTGGCTTTGCTGATGGGCAGGACAGGGGCTTGGATCTCGATCTCATCCGACCCCGAGGACTGGGAGATGGAGCCCAGTGATTCCTTCCTATGGGGTTCAGAGGATGTGAGGGGCTCCAGCAGCTCGGACACAGGACACAGGCCTGACAGGGACAGTGGGGTGATGGTCCACTCGTTCAGAACTGCTGACTTGTAGGAGAGCTCAAAGGTTAAGGAGGATAAACCCTGCAAATAGCAGAGGAGGAACTCGCACTCCTCAGCATCCAGGAGCACGGCTGGGGTTTGGTAGTACTCGTGCAGGCGGGCCCGGTCCCGCAGCAGCAGCTTCAGGTAACACTCCATGAGGCCATCGTTCAGTGCCAGCCGCAGCCAGGCCCGGCAGCGCCCCACGTCCGTGTTGATAAACATCAGCTGCTCCAGCTCTGAGACAATATTCCTGGGAAAAGAGGAAAAAGAACAGAACAGGAGTGAGTGGTCCATTGTGAGGTGCAGGAGGGCCAGAGCCTTCATCAGACACTGCCCAACCTGCTCTTCTACAGGGAGTTCAGGAGTTGGGACAAAACAAGCTGTGGGAAATCTCTCTCCTTCATGGAAAGTGTGGTTTTCCATGGAGGGAGATGGCTGCTAAATGGCCCAAACTAAGTATGTTGGTAAGGACCCCAGGCAGCCCTGCAGTGCCTCTGGCTGACCATCCTCTCTGACTGGAGGCATCTCCCACCCATTGCTTGCACTGAAAAATGCAGAGAATTCGAGAATTGCTGCTGTCCTTGTCTATTTGTGGGGTTTATGCTGGCTGGATCCTCCTTGGTGACAAGCATGTGTCTAAATTCTCACTTCAAATTTAAAAGCAGTCAAAACACAGTGAAAAGTGTTGTGGCAGCCCCAAAAAACTAACCTGACCAGGGCTGAGCTCAAGTAATCCCAAACTCCTGAATTCAGCTGCTCTTCCCTAAAATCCAACAGCGACACCACGCTCCCTGATCCTCCCTGCTCCCAGCTCACTCACACACCTCAAAAACCAGAGCAAAGGTTTTGTAAGACTTCTTTCCTAATCTGTCTCTCAAGACAGAAGAAAAAACCTTCAAAGGGCACAAAAATATCCCCCCTAGCACGTGAAAGAGTTATTTTCATCCGCTCTTTCATAATTCAGGAGTTGGTGATGGAACTGGATGAGGCTTTCAGAACAATTTGTGTGTGGGCTGTTATTTACTGTGTGTGAACTTGACTTAGGGAGTGGCTAGAAAAACCCAGTAAACAGTGATCGCTCAGGAGAGACCTCCTTAAAGGCTGGCTGGGACATGAGGAAACGGGGCCAACCAGTTCCAGGAGATCCAGGCCAGGAGAGAGCCCAGATCCCTGTGTTGTGCATGAGCAGCCAGTGCTGGACACCAGCGTGGCCACTGGGACTCCACTGGACCCAGAAATCCAGCCTGGCACCCAGGAATAAATAAGAAAGGGTGTGCCTTCAGTTTCAATCCTCAACTTTTTGGGGACATCAGCTCACCCCCAGCACATGCTGAGCAGGGATGTGGGGGCTGAGCCCTTCTTGGCACCGCAGGGGCTTCACTGCTACTTCCATCTCCCAGGGTCCTGAGCAGGGACCCCAAAGCTCTGTGAGACCATGCTTCCCTGCAGCTGAGGGGATTCAGCACACAGATGGGGAGAGACCTATCTGTCCATCGAGCCATCCTCCTCGTTCTCTGAATCTGACAGCACCAAAAGAAGGGATAAACCTGAGCCCGTGAATCCCTGCCAGCAGCAAGAGCCACTCACCGATGCGTGATGCTCTTCAGCAGGCCCCAGAAGACTGGCTGGGGAAGGGGGCCTCGACCCCCCGATTTCTTCCCTTTCCCCCCACTCTCTGCCTTGATATGCTTTGCCTTCAGGCCGTGCACAAACACAGCCTCCAGGGCACTGCAGAGCGTGTTGGCGTTGCCGTCATCGCTGGTGACCACAGCGTCCGAGCTCACGTATTGCTTCTGCAGAGCCTTGATGGCAGTCACCAGTTGCTTCTTGATCAGCTGCAAGACAGGAGGTGCAGGTTTGGATTATAAAAGTGAAACTGTTAAGAAGGATTTAATGTATAAGAGCTCAAAAAACAGTAAGGCTTATCCACAGTGAAGCACCACATGACTCCTGCCTCGTCCTCACTCTTTGGAGCGGCTGAACTGGTCAAGCTGGGGACTCACACTCCTGTCATCTGGCTTATTTTGTTACAAAAATAGTAATTTATGCAATTTTAGCTGGTGTTTCAGAACTGGGGTTGCCTTTAGAGTGTGTGGTGCTTCCTCTGCAGACAGGAACTGGATTAAGGGGACTGGGAAAAAGGAATTGGTTCTTTCCAGGCACTCTCTCAGGGGAAACATGAGGATTAAGTGTGGGTGAGAAAGGAGAAACTCAGAGGAGGGAATGGATCCCCAGAGCTCGTGCAGGTCAGCCCAAGCAGCATGTGACATGTGACACGGGGCTGCCAGCAGAAATCAAAGCCATCGACCTCACTGGCTGTGCTGGGTAAACACCCAGGGGACAGACCCCAAAACATCAGAGTTTGGAAGGACATCGGGGTTCAGCTGCTGCCCTCAGAGAGACTCAGTTCTGGGGTGTGGGAATTTTGCCTTCCAGCAGCTTCCAGCCTTCCAGCTTTGCCTTCTGGGTTCTGGGATGTGGGAATTTTGCCTTCCAGCAGCTTTACTTCCTCTTCCACCAGTCAAAAGCGGCAAGTTTGGTGAATTTAGCTATTTCACACCAGTGGAAAAGATTTTTCCTAAAGCAGCTGAGCCTGGATATGTCAGCCAATCATTATTTTATCTTTATTTTAAATCAAGGTTGTGTTTCCCAGCAGGCACTTGGAAATCACCACAAATTCCTCCTCAAATTCCAACCAAACAATCCATGTTTCAGAACCATGCAGCATTCCCAGCAAAGGCTGAATGTTCCCTGAGCAGGGCTCTGCACATTTTAACTCCAGCCTGGGTTGGCTTGCACAAACCCATATTAAATTTCCAGCCTGGGATATTTTTTTCAGCATCTAAATAAGATTTCCAGCAGCTGTAGCTCTAGGACAACAGCCAGGGAGTGTGTCCCTTATTCGGGGTGCTGTTTTCCAGCTTTTTCAGCTGCCCCCAGGTCTGCTACTCCATGGAAGGAGCACTGAGGGCTGAGAAGAATAAAGAGTGCAGATGATTTTATCAGTCACGCATGAATTCATCCATGGGAGGAATAAAACACTTGGGTTTAACTGTTGATGTTGGACTTTGCTTGTTGAATGTGTTTAGACTCCTGAAGTTGGGTGGAGAGACCCCAAACTGGGGGGTACAATGCTTCCTCATCCAGGTACCAGAGCTGAGCACCTTCCCTGCCCCACATGAGGTCTTGCAAAGGCCAAGGTGTGATTTAAGCCCTTATTTCCTTTAATCCCCCAACCCAGACAAATCATCAAGGATCCCTTTCCAATCCCACTATAAACCATCCTAATCCCAGCTGGCAGCACCCACAAATCCTACCTGTCCCCAGCAGTGCCTGGAGCTGCACTGGGAGCTGTCTGGGGAGCACTGAGGGCTCTGGCTCACCTGGATGGCTTCCTTGGGGTCCTCGGGGTGGCTGGAATGCATCTCTGCTGCTGCTGCTCCCCACACTGCCTTCACATGTCACCTGTGGGACAAGGAGGGCATGGCTGAGCACCCAGGGGTTCCACCCCACTCAGCTGCCAGGGGAAGGGCTCCTGGTGCCCCCCACAAGGGATGGATCCTGCCCTGAGGCATTCTGCAGGTGCTCATGGCCAGGACACTGTGGGATCCGAGCTGGGAGTGACTGACATGGAAAGCTACTGTGATTCCAGGGACAATGCCTGGGGACACTTCCCAAAGACCAGGAGAGTTTCAGGCAAAATAGAGCATGGCCAGGAGACCAGGAGGGAGTAATGAACCCCAGTGAGGGCCCCCAGGCAGGTCTGGCCGGCAGTGCCACAGGCACACCAGGGACTGCTCCCCTTGTCCCTGTGTCCCCTGGAATGCCTAAGCCTGGAAAAGGCACCCAAAATCCAAGTGGCAGTGGCATTAGATGGCCCGGACAAGGGGTGTCACCCCCAGCAGAGCCCGGGGAGAGGTGAGAGCAGTTCAGCTCTCTGTCACATGCCAGAGGAGAGATACTGCTCCAAACCCAGCTGGGACAGACCCTATCAGCGCAGAGCTGTCTGGGGAGAGGGGAAAGAACCTTGGAATGCCAGGATGGTTTGGGTTGGAAAGGACCTTAAAGATCACCCACTTTCCCCCCCTGCCATGGGCAGGAACACCTTCCACTGTCCCAGGCTGCTCCAAGCCCCACCCAGCCTGGCCTTGGGCACTCCCAGGGATCCAGGGGCAGCCACAGCTGCTCTGGGCACCTGTGCCAGGGCCTTCCCACCCTCACAGGCAGAATTTCTTGCCAATATCCAGTCTGAATCTCCATTTCTAGTTTAAACCCATTCTCCCTTGTCCTGTCATTGTCTGCTCATGTAAAGTCCCTCTCCACATTTTTTAAAAGCCCCTCTAAGTACTGGAAGGCTTTGGGTTCTCCATGAGGCAGATGAACCTCAGCATCTCCCCATGCTGGGGGGTGCCAGAGCTGCTCTGCTGCTTTGTGGGGAGACAGAGAAAAAAACAGTGTCCTCCTGATATGGAAAACCCTGCAAAGACCTGATCTGAACAGTCTGGGCAGCCTGGCCAGGTCAGCTGCCACTGCAGGGACAACAAGGGACCTTTGACTTCTGACTCTTGGCTTCCTGACCTGCTCCTCCCTTGGGGCTGTCTGCGAAACCCAGCTGTGCCTGAAGCCTCTGAGCAGAACACATGGTGTCAGCAGGACACCCATGGCACAGCTGGATCCCTCTGCAAACACAGCTGGATCCCTCACCAGGCACAGCTGGATCCCTCACCGGGCACAGCTGGATCCCACTGCCCACACAGCTGGATCCCTCTCCAGGCACAGCTGAGCCTGGCATGAAGAGGGGTCTGAGGGCTGCTCCAGCCCCTGTGACTGCTCACAGCTTCCTAAGGATATGGGAGGCTGGAGAAGGAATTTATTTATAGTATTCTAGAATGGTTTGGGCTGGAAGGGACCTTAAGGACCAGCAAGTCCCACTCCCTGCCATGGCAGGGACACCTTCCACTATCCCAGGCTCCTCCAAGCCCCATCCAAACTGGTTTTGGAC
>NW_005054518.1:971971-975194 GCF_000277835.1 Geospiza fortis
CACCTTCCACTATCCCAGGCTGCTCCAAGCCCCATCCAACCTGGTTTTGGACACTTCCAGGGATCCAGAGGCAGTCCCAGCTGCTCTGGGCACCCTGTGCCAGGGCCTCCCCATCCTCACAGGGAAGAATTTTTTCCTGATATCCCATCTAATCCTCTCCTCTGTCAGTGTGAAACCATTCCACCTTGTCCTATCAAACTATTCCCTTAAGCTGGAATCACTTGCCATCCAAATGGAGAGGGAGAGCCCAGCTGTTGGCCACAGGGCTGGATCTGCCTCTGGCAGACAACAGGCTTGCAATGGCATTGATGTGTCAGATTTTATTTCCAAGCCAACACAAAATCCCCAGAGCTTTCTCTGAGCAGAGCTGACAGCATCAACCTGCCCCTCTCTTGCCAGGCCTGGGTAGAACCATGGTTTGCTGAGCAGCTCCTCCATGAGCACAGCCAGTCCTGAAGGCAGCACTGTCCAAATCAGGAGCAGTTTAAACCCAGAGTGGCCCAAATCTGCAGTGGCCCAAACCCAGAGTAGCTCAAGTCTGGAGCAGCCCAAATCCAGACATCCCAGACCTGGAACATCCCAGACCCAGAGCATTCTGTGCAGGTACCACAGTAGTTGGCCCTGCTGAGAGCAGTAGGACAAGAACTCCTTGGGGCCAACCCAGGACAGATCCTCAGTGTTTCCAGGGTTCACAGATGATTGCAGAGAAAATGAAACTGTATTTGCTGTGGCTTGTCATAAGATTTCCTCCCCTTGTGTTGCAACAGAAATGGGGGAGCACAGGAAAGTTAACCACTGGCTCAGGGGCTGCTGGGGGGTTGGGGAAGTGAGGGGCTCCAAGGACTGCAAGGAGCCACCCCCATCTCTGCCTCTCACCTGGGAGGCTCCAGCTCCTCATGGCTGGGCAGTCTCTGCCCCTTTCCCCACCATCTCCTGCTATACCCTGAGGACAAGAGGCTCATCCCCACCCTGGGACAATGAAGGTGGGAGACCCAAGAATGGGAAATCCAAGGTGAGAAGAGACCCGGGTGTGGGAGAACACTCAAGGGTGAGGGACCTGAGGGAGATCTGAGGGTGAGACCTGAGGGTGGGAGGCTCGAGGAGGGGCACAGGGTGGCATTTCTCATGCCCAGGGAGGCAGCGCAGGTGATCCAGCTCCAAGACCACCCTGGAGTCCTGAACTGGTCACAGAGGAAAGGGTGACAGCAGAGGTTTTTCAAAGACTTCATCTAAGTTTTACAAAGTGAGAGTTATTCCCCCAAAACACTCTCCTTTGCCAGCATCATTTCTCCCAGGAGGAGATGAGAGCCTGCAGGAGAGAGCTGAGGAGGACAACCCACCACCTTCACCACGGGACTTTTCCACTCCCACCACAACCAGTCCAACCAGTTTATTCCAGCGCCACAAATTCACATGGCACCACTTCTGTGGGACAGAATTTTCCTGAATAAGGAGTGCAAGGAAGCAGTTCTGAGGAGAATTTAATAAAAAAAAACTTTAGGTGAAACACAGGGAAACTGGAACAGGGCACTGGGTCTAGAAAGACCTAGAGGGCTCTGGAGCACTTCCAGGCAGATCCTGGAAAGCCACAGCTGTTCCTTGTGATCTTGGAAGATAAGGGATGAGATGGATGTGCAAAGACAGAGACAAGCATAGCTACAGCAGAGAAAACCCACCAGGTTTCCCAGCAGTCACCACCCCAGGGGCGCCCTGGGTGAAGCAGGGAAAGGCAAAGAGGTGAGGAACAACCCCAGGCACGGAGTCTGACCTACCCAGGAGAAGAGTCCCGGTGCAAGGGCAGAGCTGCTGATTTCCCAAACTGCTGCAAACCAGAGAGATTCTTTGGGAACAGCTGGAATCAAGGTTCATACCAGCAGAGCAGAGCCTCTGTCCCAGAGCTTGGCTCCTCAGTCTCCCAAGAAGCGACGCTCTGTGAGTTATAAATAAACAGCAGGTCACTGCCTGTGCTCTGGGATGGAAAACAACAGCCCACGACGGCAGCGTGAGGGTGACTCAAGGGCTGGACACAGAGCCAGTCATTTTCCAAGCACGAGTGCTGTGCCAGTCACCCTCTGCCCTGGGGACATGGGGGCTCTGATGGCACAGTGGGTCCAAGGGCTGCTGTGGGGACAGCCCTCTCCTCTAACACAGCTCCTGCTTTCCACCCAGAGCTGAGTGCAAGCTGGGCCCAGAGACAGCCCAGGAGCAGGAAAGCCAGTGGCATGGCATGGGGATTGGCTGGTTGGAGGATAAAACCCCTGGGAACAGCTTGGCAAGGGCTAGGACAGGACAGAGCCCCAGCAGGACCCTCATGGTCTGACTTTGGCTCCTTCCCTGTGCCCAGCCTGATATAGCAGTGCTGTGATTCCCACAGCAGGAACACAGGCACGGAGTGAGGAACGGGACCATCACACCACCCTCATCCCTATTTGTCACAGCTGACAAACCTGGTGGTGGCTGGAGAAGTGTCACCTCCGATGCACCTGTCCAGCTTCTGCCCTGCAGGGCCCAGGAGCACTGGGGGAGGAAGAGCAGCCACTGAGCTCCCAGGCTGGGTGGTGACACCGTGCTTCCCAAAACTCCAAACTGAGAATTTCCTTCAGCCTAATACCTGCTCCTGCACAAGGCTACAATTTGCTGGAGCCGCAGGGAGAGCTGGGGCTGGTTTTCCACAGCACTGGAGCCACCATGCACGGGCCAAGCAGGTTGTGAAAGCCCCAGCGTGTTGAGGCAAGATGTTCCCAGGTTTCTATTCCCAGTTTTTGTGTTGCTTTGGATTGCCAGTGCTGGAGTTTCCCCGTGGATGTTCCCGGTGCCATCCGGCTGGGTGAGCGGCTCGCATCCCTTGGCAGGGAACAGCACTGGCTGCGAGGAAGGCAGGGAGGAAAGAGCTTTTTAATCTCTGTGTTTTACACAAGAATTACCCAGACCTTGTTTGCAACTGCTCATTTGATGTGAGAAAACGCGATTTATTGAGAATGAACACCTGATAAATCAGGTAAAGCTGTAAGGATCCCACAGGTGCTGGGATCTCTGCCTGGTGGGAGGAACAGGTTGAGATCTGGGGCGTCAGTGCTTCTGGGGGTGAACTGAGGACCAGACACCAACCCCTTGGAAAGGCACATCTGACCCGCTGTGCCCCCGTGGGGGGGACACGGAGAGGAGGAATGAGAGGCCGAGGCTGCTGGCTCGGCAGCGCAGCCCAGGCATGTGGGGCCTGCCA
>NW_005054518.1:975473-977383 GCF_000277835.1 Geospiza fortis
CGCCCCGGCACCCCCCGCGCTCACCGGCTCCGCGGCTCCGGCCGGGAAACCCGGAAGTGCCGGGAACGCGCACGTCCCGCCCATCATGACGTCATCGCGCGATCGCGCGTTATCTATAGCGCCAGGCCACGCCCCGCGGGCGCCGCGCGGGCCCGCGCGCGGGAACCCGGACATGGCTGGACTCATGGACACACCGGGACACACAGCTGGACACACAGCTGGACACACAGCTGGAAACATAGACACAAACCTGGACGCACAGCTGGACACATGGACACACCGGGACCCACACCTGGACACGTACCTGTATACAGAGCTGGACACATGGACACACCGGGACACACACCTGGACACAGCTGGACACCTGGACACACAGCTGGACACACAGCTGGACACACACGTGGACACGGCTGGACCCTGTCACATGTGCAGGGTGTCCCCAGGATGTCATGGCCCTGGGAAGGCTGTGGCTCCAGAGGCTGAGCTGGGGGGGCGGGGTTGGGGAGCCTCCTGGATTCCTCCTGTCCCAGTCCCCAGGGGACTTTGGGGTGTCCTAAGCATGGCAGCCACCAGCAGCATCCTCCTCTGCAGAGAGTGGTCATGGAGCCAGCGGCCCAGATCTTGGGGTGCTGGATGCAGAGCAGGGCCCAGGCAGGAGCATCTTGTCTCTGGGTAACAGCATTTCCTTAGGCTTCTTCCATCTGGAATGACAACAAGGAAACAACAACTGAGGAAACAAAGGCAAGGAAATAACTGTGAAGGAAATTCGAGAAAATAGCCAAGGAAGCAGTAGTATGGAAAAAGCCAAGAATATTGCCTCCAAGGAAGTGTTATCCAAGGAAATAAGGGCATGTAAATGACAAGGAAACAACAGCTAAAGAAATGGGGTCCAAGGAAGTATCCTGGGATATAGCCACCAAAGCAGCAGCATCCAAGGAAAACCTCAGCAGTTCCTACATCAGAACAAGAGCTGAAGAAGACGTGCAGGCATTGCCTGTGCTGAAAGTATCTGCCAGGCTCTTGATTCCCAGGAAATGAATCCCAGGCTGAGCTGTGCACTGCAGGGTACTGCGATGGGGAGGGAGAAATTTTCCTACTCCCTTCAACTGGCTGGGAAAACGCTGCATGTGAATTAAGTGTCTGTAAACGGGCAGAGCCTGGAAAGTACAGTGCAAGGGAAGGATTTAGGGAGGTGAGGAAGAGTGGGAAGCACATGGTACCTGACCACACCTGCTCTATATCCTCAGCCTCGTAGGTCTTCCTCTCCATCACAGATGTTCAAAGAACCCGAGAAGACAAAGCTTGTGTTCCCAGGGCCAGCAAGGGAAGCTCTCTGCCACCACTCAGTTCAGCTCCCAAGCGTGTACAGGGACATCAGGAATGGAAACCATGCAATCATCAGCCTGGGAGCCAGGTGGGTGTGAGGGAGGGCAGAGGGAAGGAGCAGGAGGGAAAAACCTCAGGGGTGCAGAGGGGACAATGCTGCTTGTGCAGCTCCAAGCCAGCACCACGGGGACACCAGTGCCATGGCCTCAACAGGAGGACACGGCCATGCCCCTTCCCACCCACCACCCAGAGCTCTTGTGCTCACAGGAGACATTTGGAACACAAAAGTGTTGTCCCTGGAAAGCTTCAGGGACCTTGGGATGTTTTAGAAGCCCTACTGCAAAGCCTGTTACTTTGATATCCAGAGAGCCATCCAGGAAGGCCTCGTTGGAATGGGAAGACTCTGCAGGGAGTGCTGGAGCCAGGCACTGGCACTGGGGCTGGCAGAAATAACACCTGGGCGAGGTAGGACCAGGTGCATGCTCTGCTCAGCCCAGTGGCAGAGCTGAAGGGGGAAGTGGAAAGATAAGGAGTGTCAGGGAGTCGGAGAGGGAGAGGGACTGCTGGAGGCACTCTGAAGGAGC
>NW_005054518.1:977774-979066 GCF_000277835.1 Geospiza fortis
CAGCCCGGGCCTGCGTACCCAAAGACAAGCTGGTGGGGAAGCAGAGCGGCTGAGTAGGAAGCTCTGCCTGGGACTCAGGGAAAACAGAATTTACAGCTTTGGAAGAAGGGCAGCAGCACAGGAGGATGGCGAGGATGTCGTTGGGGCACACAGGGAGAAGGGTAGAAAAGCCAAGGCCCAGCTGGAACTGAATTTGGCGAATTCCATAAGGGAGAACAGAAACTGCTTTTACAAATGCATCAGCAACAGCAGGAGGAACAAGAACAAACTTTATTTCTACTGAATGCATGGGGTACCATTACCACAAGGGATGAGGAAAACCCTGAGATGCCTCCTCTGGGTGTCCAGAGCTTGTGCTTGCCTGCAGCACCCTCTGGCCTTCCCTCAACAAAAGCAGCAAGAAAATAACAGTCAAAGAAAAAGCATCCAAAGAAATAACAGCAACCAACGAAGCAGCATCCAAGGAGAGCCTCGGTAGCTCCTATTGTGGAACAGGAGGCGAAGAGTTTTTGGCATCCCATTAACTTCTTCAGCCTCTTGAAAATCTTCCAGTCACTTGAGTTCTTCACACTATGTCTCTTCCTGAAATGTTTTTCTGTCACTTTCAAATGAATCTGTGATGCATTGAACCAATGCCTTTTCAGATTTCCTGAACAAAGAAAAACTGCAGAAAGTGCCGAGCAAGGGAAGGCCCTTTAAAAGGAAAGATGCCCAGGCAGTCAGGAAGAACGGGCGGTGCTGGGAGGAGGTCCCTGCACTATTCTGCTGCACATTCTGTGCCTCGTTATCCTTCCTCCTTCTCTGTCGCAGTATTACACAGAACCTGAAAAATTCAGAAAGGGAAAATAGGGTTAAAAAGAGAAGGCAGCTGGTGATGGAGGCTGTGGGCAACAGGGCTGCCTGTGCTCTGCCCTGTCTGGGCAGCAGCCGCTGGAGGAGTTGGGAAGGGGCATTTCCAACGCTGCAAAGCAATGCAGTGAGCGAGGTGAATGGGGACAAAAAGGCTTCTGGACATCCCATGCCCAGAGCTCCCTGCTCCCGCTCCGTAAGCAGGGAGGTCTGGCCAGGGAGGGCTGCAGCAGGGGCCAGCACCTGTCCCTGCTCGGGGCTGTGCCAGCAGAGCCCAAGGAAGATGGGGAGCCCCAGCAGGGATGGCAATGGCTGGCAATCCAGAGAATGAGCCCTGCATGCAAAAGGCCACTGGACAGGATGGGAGTGAGTTCCTCAGCAGCCACTGTGGGAAAGGAGCGGGGAAAAATAGGGCAGAGCCATCAGCAGAGGAGACTGTTCTG
>NW_005054518.1:979207-979900 GCF_000277835.1 Geospiza fortis
CCCCCCCAACCGCGACGGGTGGGAACCACAGCCGGGGGAGTCCTGGGCAGCGGCACCTGCGCGGCTGCGGGGCTCCAGGAGGAGCTGCTCTGCACAGGAAAGACTCTTGGTGGCACAGCAGTGGCGTGGGCAGGGAGCAGTTACCTTCCCAGCCACAAATTCCTGGTGTTGCAGGGGTGCCAATCATCTTCACGGCAGAGGAAGCGCACCTAGGGATGGAAAATGGGAGATTTGCAAGATCAGTTTTCCTGTAATATTCTGCCAAACGGGAGAGGGCAAAAGCTCTCATTGCTGCGTGGCTGAAGGCAGGAGAGCAAAGCAAAGCTGGGGAGAGCTGGGACAGAAGGCAGGACAAGCTTCCCTCAGGCAGGCTGGACCCTGCTGAGCTGGGTGCTGTGGATGCTGCCACAAGCTCCACGCTTGAAAACATCTCCTGTGGTAGCCAGCACATGCAGGGGCATCTGCAGTGGCACACGGGGTTTGTCACCTGGGCACTCCAGCTACAAGACCGACAGCTGTATGTCAAAAAAGAAATTGGCTTACGTGGAAGAAAACTTTCAGGAACACACCAATGATAACGAAGACAGATAACAAAGTCACGAACATGATCATGTCCTGAGTGTGATGTGATTTCTGTTCAGAGAAGAGGAAAGAAGATCACGGCAAGCAAGAGAATTGCTCCTTCCATTCTCC
>NW_005054519.1:0-2039 GCF_000277835.1 Geospiza fortis
GCTGGTGAACTCCAGAGAGCACAGCAAGCTTTCCTGGTTTGATCCCAAGGCGTTTGTGCCCTTGTTGGGCACACAGAGGGGCAAGAGGCAGATTTACACAGCCCAGTTTGGATTTGCAGGTGCCCTGGTTGGCTTCTGGGATTTCTTGCTAAGTGTACCTGAGCTTCCAGCACAGCTGCTTCTGAAGTTTTTGCTGGCTGCAAAAGAAGCCTGAGGTCCTGCCTCACAGATCCCTGAAGTTACAGGGTGTAGAATGTCCTTCCTCCTCATCTCACTCTCATCTGGGAAGATTTTTCTTTTCAGACAGACTCAGATATGCTTTAGATGCTGCAGAAACCAAATCCTTCAAACTGGGGATTGTTGTAGTTGAGATGGTCACAGTCCAAAACAACACTCCATTTTCAGAAGGCTTCAAACACATTCTTACAAACTCATAAGTTTACACTTTATTCACTGGTCGGGAGAGACAAACAAAGTGCTCATTGGAATAGGCAGTTGCAGGTTTCTCTTATTTTTCCTTCTTTCTGTCTTGGTTTCTGTGTCAATGACCTTGGTAGGAAATTCTTCCAGGGGTAAACATGGATCCTTTCCTCAGACTTCTCTCTGGCTCACAGAAGTGCCTGTAAAACCTCTTCCACAGGGGATACCTCAGCTGCCTAATCAAACAATCCTATATCCAGACTATATCCTGGTGACAGCACCTTGGGACCTTGCTGACTGGGTTATCTGCTCTGGGAAATGGATCCAAACACTGCTTAGCCAAGGTGGAAGCACCAGCTCTTACTTTTTGCCCTGCTTGTAGGTGAGCATGCTAAACCCAGAGCAGATGAGTGCACTGGGAAAGGGCTGGTTTGATAAATGCATGTTTGGTGCTGCCTGAAATCTGCCATTGTGGCCACTGCCATGCAAGAAGAGGCCACAATCATTCTTTATCACAGAATCACACAATAATGAGCTTGGAAGAGATCTCCAAGATCATTGAGCCCAACCTATGCCCTAACACCTCAACTGGACTATAGCACCAAGTGCCATGTCCAGTCTTTCTTTAAACACATCCAGTGATTCTACCACCTCCCTGGGAAGAGCATTCCAGCACTTTACTATTATTTCAGTGAAATTTTTTTTCCTAATATCCAACCTATACCTTCCCTGACGTAGCTGGAGACTGTGTCCTCTGGTTCTGTCAGTGCTGCCTGGAGGGAGAAACCAACCCCACCTGTCTGCAACCTCCCTTCAGGAAGGTGTAGAGAGTGACAAGGTCACCTCTGAGCCTCCTCTTCTTCAGGCTGAGCACCCCCAGCTCCCTCAGGGGTTCCTCACAGGGTTTGTGTTCCAGGCCCCTCTCCAGCCTCACTGTCCCCTCTGGAGGCACTCAAACATCTCAGCTGAGGGGCCAGACTGGACACAGCACTCAGGTGTGCCCTCACCAGTGCTGAGTACAGGGGAAGGATGACCTCCCTGCTCCTGCTGGCCACACCACTCCTGATCCAGGCCAGGAGCCATTGGCCTTTTTGGCCACCAGGGCACACTGCTGGCTCATGGTCAGCTGCTATTGACCCGTGTCCCCCTGTCTCCTGTCCAGCCACACTGTGCCTAGCCTGTAACATTATAGGGTATTTTTGTGGCCAAAATGTAGAACTTGGCACTTGGACTTATTAAACTTCATCCTGTTGGACTCTGCCCATCCATCCAACGAATCTAAGTCTCTCTGCAGAGCCCTCCTTCCTTCCTTTATGCCTGAGGAGATCCCCCATGAGAAGAAAAAGGAACATTTAAGCCATCTGACCCACTGTCTTTTCCTCCATCTATCTTCACAGCGTTGAGATAGTGAAGCTGCTTCAGCTGGGTGGTTTATATTAACACTCACCTGCTGATCAACAGGGCTGGCAGGAAAAAATCAAAGGGAATGTCAGAAAACAGTAGCATGATTCTGTTCCCTGCTGGAGAGCTCTTCTCCTGTCTTGTCAGAGACACAGAGACACGATGTGGGGCACAGAAACCTCCCTCTCCTGACAGTTGTTACCTCTGGGATTAGATCA
>NW_005054519.1:2057-6247 GCF_000277835.1 Geospiza fortis
AGCAGGAATTAGCAGAACAACTGCCTGCAGGAATATATTTTAGAGGTGATTTCCTATCAGTGCAGGATGCTTCTGAATTTAATTCTGCTATTCAAGACGCCATTTACTTTTTTAATACTTAAAGCCATATGCACTGCTCACGAGAAATCCTGCAGGTATAGAGAAAACAGAAGAATACACGTTAGAGGATTAGAAATAATATGGATTGTGAAGTCTTATGTAAAACAGCAAATGGTATTTTTGAGGTGTCTCGCAAAGAAATTTTGCACTTGGCAGGGTATTTAAGTTACCTGTCATTTACACCTTGAAGATCAGCAGAGAAAACCTAATAATGCTCCCACTCTTAGGAGTGATTGTCTTTGTAAAGCAGCTATCTTTGCAGCTTTATACAAGGCAAAAATGTCAGCTATGTCATCTCCAATAGCTTCTTTATGAATTGCAAGTGGCTTAATTTCAAAGGACCAAGGTGAATAGCTTATTTTCTTTCTATTTCTAAAGTCTTTTCTGCTGCACTCTTAAAGAGAAAAACCAATGGCCAAGTATTTCATGCTGCTCCACAGCGAATGTTAGTTAAAAAAAAAAAAAAAACAACACAAAAAACCCCAATAAACTTGAAAATGCTGGAATTAAAAAAGACCAGAGCAAATGCATATCACCATTATGTCTCAGGATAAAGTGACTCCTAGGAAAGGTAGGCTGCCACAGGAACCACTGCCTCAGGATGCAGAACTAGAAGGAAAGTTAGGCTCAGATCTTTGTTTTTCCTGGATCCTAGAGTCTTTTCTAGTCTCTAATATGACTTCCCATTTTTAAAGATATTTTCTAGTCTGTCCTTGAAATTTTTTATTAATGGCCTAGTTAAGAAGGAAGAGGATTACTACTTATCTGTATTATATTTATTCCAATTTCTGCTTTAAACATTATTTAATGTAAATTTACCATGACATTTAATTCCCTTCATTTATACACTTGAATTATTACATTTCTACAAATACTTATTACAGTTATTTTGAACCACCAGTCTTGCACGTTCTTGAGCTACACAGTCTTATTTATTATTTCTTTTTTTTTCATTCTGATTCATTATAGAAGCTCAAAAAACCCTGTGGAGGCAAGGACAGGTAGATTTGAGCATGGAGTGAGATGCTGTGGTTTAATTGCCACAGAGCAGGATCTGGAATATTGGAGGAATAATCAACCCAGGAAGAAAAACGTGCTGAAATTTCAGTTTTCTCCTTTGAATACGCCCTGTGAGTGTGTGTTAGCCTTAGCAGGTTGTTGGGAAGTCTGGCTGGAACAACATGTTGTGGGCTAATTTAGCTCACTGCTGAGCCCTGCTGCCTGGCAGAGCTGAATAGATATATCTGCTGTCAGTCTGCACCTCTGAAAACTGCACTGGCAAGGCACGCTCCAGCAAATGGTGATTTTCACAGTCAGTGCAGCTGTGTAGAGCAACCAGGAGCCCAGAAAGATGAAAACTCAGAGGCTGAGATCTTCCCAAGTCGTTAGGCAATGACATCCCGTAACTGGGGGATGGCCTAGCAGGATGGTCCTGGCTCTCTTTGTGTGCTTGTAACACAAAAATGCTGTTCCCCTGTCCTGGCAGGGGCTGTGGCACACCATGGTTAAATCTTTGGAGGAAAGGAGAAGCTGCAGTCACTCAACAGAGTCCTCCCAGCCAAAAAATGGATTCAATCAGCACATCCAAGAGGCTGAGGCTGGGCTCACAGAGGGATCAGAATCCCAGAGCAGGGAGGCCAAGTGGAAATACATGTAGAAATATTTGAGCATTGAAAAGATGCTGAGAAACCCTTGACAATAAATTATCTGTTCCACTTCAGTGGTGGAAACTGATTTCAGGCATACCTAGAGAGAGAAATACGAATGAGAGAATTTCAGTTCCAAATCTATGAGGAATCAAACTTGCAGACTGACAGCACCTGTTTGATTGTCTTCAACAGTTTTTTTTGCCATCTGAATAATGCCATTTTTTAAGCAATTTAAATTTTCGTTGCTGAAAGGAAACCTAGAGGACACAGATTCTCCATCACAGAAGCAAATACCTTGGCTGAAGATAAGTTGATCTGTTAGAAAAGAGCCATATCCAAAGGTAGCACAACAGCTGTACTGAGGTTTTTTTCCAGCCTAATAAGGAATTGATATTTCAGCTCAGGGACAAAATACTGCATCACTTGTGTTTGAAGAAATGACTGCAGAACATTTGCTACAATTGATCATTTACTGCTCCCTTTTCTGGCTTTAACACTCAAAAGTCCTAATTCCTGAATGCTGGGTTGTGTGAACAGAATGCACCCACGTGAGTGGCTGTCTCCAGAATTGGCCTTTGCCAGTGCCTTTTGCACAATGCCCCTTCAGAGTGCACTTGGCATTATAAATATAAAGAGCAGAAAAAGGGAAAATGCTTCTTGGCGCCAGTTCTATGGTCTAATCAGAGTTTAAATGTAAAGTTTATTCACCAGGAGAACAACAAATGCAGAAATCTTGTGGCCAGGAATTCAAGCACCGCAGGTTGAAATTATAATCTCTGCCTCTAATGCTCCTCTTAGAGGCTGTGGGGAAGGAATGGTACATTTTCCTGCCACTACTCAGCCACTTCATCTCTGAATAGGAAGAAATTTTTTCTCTTGCCAGCAATCAAGTATTCAGATTGCTCGTGTGTGTTTCCCCCGTTGATAGCAGCTGATCACAGAGGGCAAAGGTGAGGCAATGGATTTAAAACAATACTGCACAACAAATGGGGCATGCACTGATATTATGTGCTCTGTTGCACATTTGGTTACTCATTCTTTGCACCAGTCCTCTGGGACAAAATCAATGAGACATTCCATGTTATGCTTCAAAGTCATCATAATTGTTTGTTTTGAAGCAACAATTTTTTTCCCTTTTGTCAACTGAGCAATTTGCTGAAGTACCCAATTTTTCAACAGGAGTCAGAAATAGAGCCAGAAGCTTTTTAAAAGTAATTTAAGCAGAGAAGGAGGGAACCCACCTGCAAAAAACCCCTCTGCTGATGTGCTGTGTTGTTTATTACGTGGTATTCTCCCCAAAGGGGAATCATAATGAAATATACCCCCACATAATCCCCACAGCACATCAAAGGAACACGAGCCTTAAACATTATTTATATCTCTGTGACAACAAGGTGTGTTTGCATAATTAAAGTACCTCAGAAGATGTGTACAGCAAGACATCCCACTGGCAATTAGCTGCTTGAGTGGTCAAGTTTCCCCATACAAATCCTGTGTATTACTTCTTCAGCAAAGAGCAGCACTGTACTTGACCTTTTCTGCCTTCCCAAAGGATGTTGCTGTATTATTTTTTGCACTGTATTACCTTTATCTGAGCACATGCTTTTAGTAAATGCCTGAGTCATAGGTTTAAAGATGACTAATTAGTCTGATGTTTTTATCTGTATAAACACCCTGAAGTCCTGGCAGGGCCTGCAAAGGCAGTGGCTCCAGCCATTGTACAAAGCTGGAAATGAGCTCTGCTGCTTCCCATCAGGTGTCAGAACCCTCCACAGCTCCATCCTGGATGGATGGGAGCAGAGGCACACAGCAGTGATGGGATTCCCTGTGCTCAGCCAGGGAAGAAATGAGGCTTGAAAATCAGGCAAGGCTTTGGCCAGGCTGGCCCTAAAATCCTACACCGTGCAGCTTGGAAATGGCACCTCAGGTCTCCATCTCTGCAGTCTGTGCTAAACTCAAGGCCTCCTCACTAATTAGCAGATTATTCAGGGATGGCTATAGTTGAAGCATATTTGAAAGGAAAAAAAAAAGGCAGAAAAAAAGGCAGAAGTATATTGTTAACATCCCTCTGTCGCAGTAAGACCCTCTGGGGATGCTACTTGGCTGCTTGTAAGTGTATTTAACATAAAGCAGAGATGATTGAAAAATGTAGCTTGTAGCTCCCTGGGGCAGTTTGCCACTGACAGGATGTAGGGCAGTGAGCAGCTTGGGGAGGAGCTGCTGCAGCCCTGCCCAGGCTGGCCCTGCAGGCAAGGGGAGCCTCCTGTGCTCTCACAATTCTCGGGATTCTGCTGCTCACAGTGACCCCCAGGTGTGTTGGAAAGTCTCTTTTCCCAGCCTGGCAGTTGAAGAAGCAGTCAGGGCTCTTCATTTCTCGGTCTCAAGGTTGTTTATTGTTCCTTATCTATAAAATTCTTTCTC
>NW_005054519.1:6473-10441 GCF_000277835.1 Geospiza fortis
GGCTTGCAGATCTTCATATAAGGTTGGTAATTTGCTCCATGGGTCATAATCAAAACCACAGGCATCTTGGGCTCTGTGCCAGGGTCTCTGAGCCCTCTGGAAGGGATCCTGGCCATCCTGGAGAGCCAGAGGGATGTCCTGAATTCTGACACACAATGTCACTCCATGGCTGGGTCCCTCAGCACTTGTTTACAGCCCTCATGAAGTTACTTGGTGTGCTCTGGTGTAAAATAATTGTTTCTTAAGCTCCCATAAGGTGCATGAAGCTGTGAGCCCTGCATAAATGCAGAGACAGGAGCTGCGAGGCCAAATTCATTCACGGCTTCTGTCAGGGCTCCGTGGGCTCAGCCCGTGCAGGAGTTTTGCACGGCTTTAGTAGAATAGGTGAGTGTTTGACTAAAATTAGCCAAATCCTCCAGAGCCTAATGGAGCTCTTATGGGTTCTGGCAACTTAACCCAATGTTTAATTTGCACTAATCTAGCCAAGACTGCAGAAGCATGAAATACACTCTACAGAGAGAGCACTGCTCTTTGAAGTTAGTGGCTTAATTCCCATTGTCTCTGATGGGAACAGGACTGGGGTTTATGTGGCATTTACTCCTGGTATTGTAGACAGAAATCTTTTAAAATATGAATTAATTTGGCTTGTGTTTGGGGACATTCCAGTCGTCTGAATTTACTGAAATCTTGTTAACTGGCAGGCAAACCTGCACTTGTGAGAGCCATGGAGTCTCCATGCAGATACCAGGGGCTGTGAGAAGTGCACATTTCACTCCTGAGGTGAGTGCAGATCTGTAACTAGAGCAGGGGGAAAGAAAAGAAGAAGGCAACTAAATGATCTTTAAGGTCCCTTCCAAGCCTACCTATTCCACCCATGAACACAGCCCTTCCTGCACAGCATGAAGTCAAGCACCACAGAACCCAACCTTTTCTGTCTTAGGGGGATTCTCTGAGTACCAACAATCCCAAATGGATTTTTTGATTATTTGTGTTCACCTGGTTGTTCTGGGACGTCACAGCTGGGGGGTCAGCCAGCTCTGCAGGGTCCACAGCTGGCAGAGGGGCTGTGGCAACTGGGAGGTGCTGGTGGAGCACCCCAGTGTGCAATCCCTCACCAGAGATAAGTGACTGTTTCAGTTTATCCTTTTGACAAGAGCAGAGGCTTCTCTATTTCAGACAGTCACAAAAGGTGAGCACGCAGTGTTTAGGGGGAAGGCAGCTCAAGCAGTGATCTGGGCACAGAGAAATAGGGAAAAAGGAAGAAAAAATGTCTTTGAAATGATCCCACTTAGCCGGCAAGTAAGTGTTACATGGCACGAACCCAAATTGATATGCTGCCTTCACAACACTTTGATTCACTCCTGCAGCCAGGTGCTGAGAGTGACTGTAATAACACAGGGTGTTTCAGCAGAGCAGCACGTAGGGGAGCAGACAGGCAAGACAGCAGGCAGAAAGCAGCTGTCTGCTGTGCAGGCAAGGCAGGCACTTCAAAGGGAGGAAATCCTTCTAAGGAACTCATTGTCAGAAGCTACACAAGAGCTCCCAGTGATATTAATGCCCACTGTTACTGCTCCTACCAAAAAGAGTTTTTGTCCTGTGAGATGACTTTCCCCATGATGGGCTGACAAGCAGTCCCTGAGCCTTTTGTTTCATTCCAGTTCCTTGCACATTCCCTGCTTTTCTGGCCGGTGCTCGCTGCTGCTCTGACAAGTTCAAAGTGGCAGAGCCACTACCCTCATTTTACAGGAGCAGAGACACACAAAGAGTTTATTTCAGTCCTAGGAAGCAGCACAGATTCCCACACTTTTATTCTCCCCCTGAATCCATCAGAAAGCTCAGACATCCTGCAGGACTGTGTTTAAAGAAGAGGGACTGCTGCTTCCCTTCTGCATCCTCTCTCACTCTCTGCCAGCAGCCTGCTGCTGAAGGGATCACCACTGGCTTTAGAGGCAATTTCCACAGCCTGTTTCCTCCGGGCTACGCTGTGCCACACAGGTGTCATCCCTTCCTGCAGCAGTCTCCAGCATTTACCACAACAGCTCTCATGTCACAGCTGCCTCTCTTGCACTTCAGGTACAGCTCGAGGCAGGTGGAGCACAATCCACACAGAAAAATCCTAAAGCTCCTCTTTTCCTTGGCTCTCAGTGCTCACCTGGCATCAGGAGGGTGCTGTGGAAAGGGGGGGAGGCAAAATCCCGCTGAGGAAAATGCTGGAGAGAGGTGATAGGGGAGAATGTTGATATGTCAGGCCTGCTCTCTGGTACAACCACCCTTGCACCGAGAAAATTGGTTTGTGTTTGATTCTGCTGAGGTAGCAAAGCAAAACAGCAAGTCAGTTTGGGATAGAAGATGGAAAAAAGAGAAGTGACCTCATTTATTAACCCCAGAAGAGACAGGACTCCATTAACCAAACCTGTAACCAAACCTATAGGTGAATCAATTTATTTCTGACACCCTTATCTTGATTTGCTGCTCCCACCATCTGGATTTGCACACACTGTAAACTGCCATGGTGCTCAGATTCCCTTGTAGCACTTCATGTGGAAATCAAGGATTTGGGACAGGATCCCAGGCTGTTCCCTTAAATCCTCCCAGGTGATCTATGCTGGATACAAACTGCATGGCAGGCAGTGATCATTTAGTTGTGTTTGCCTGTTCTGAGGCAGTTATTGTATCTCAAAGCGTTTTAAGAAATTAAGTCATTTATCAAAGTATATTTGGGGTGATTATAACTACAGGAGAAACCCTTTAAGGGGCAGACTGCATAAGAGGATGTCGTAGTCTAAATTCAAAGGCACAAAAAGAACAGAAATAAAAGGAATAACCTGCAAAATGAAAATGTCATGAATAAAAAAGGTTATTCACTAGATCGTTGTTGTATTTCATCTTTAAAACATTTAATCTTTATATCACATTTTCCACATTAAAATAGTAAGGCTTGGGATCTCTCTGACTTCTCCTCATACACATTTTAATTAGTTTGGTGTAGAGTTCTATAGAAAATTAGAGCAGTTTAGGGTTTCTGGTTTCAGCCTCAAAGAAATGGGGTTGCTCCAGCATCAGATTAACCCCATGGAAGACATTAGGGTCAACCAGCCCTTTTCTCTTCCATGTTGTATCAAAACAACAAGTTTCTTTTGAGATTTAGGAATAAACTTCAGAGGGAGAAAACACAACTGGGACCCCAGCCTGATCCAATTTTAGTGTCAGTGTCTTGGTACCCTGTGCTTCCCAGTTTGGCAGCAAACACCTCCTCTCTGCACAGTGAGACCTCCAGGTAACAAACCTGTCCCAAAATGCTTTCCAAAGAATGCATTTGAAGTACCCCAACACCTGAATTCTACCTGTAAGGGACAGTCTGGGGTCTAGAAAAACCAAAGTCTATTGACTGCAGAAAATACATCATCACCTCCATCATCCTAATTAATGGCCAGACACAGACACTCCAAATCTCCCTTTTCTCAGCATCATGATCTCTCCTGTGTGACTGTACAGGCTGCTTGCCTATGCAATCCCTCTGCATTAAATGAGCAGTGCTTGTGGGCAGTAGGACCAACTTTGTTTTGGTACAAAATGAGCCCAGGGATGCCTTGGATGTTGTTATAAAGCACGAGGAGGGTGGCTGTGCTGTGGCACACCGCAGGCACAGGGCTGGGCACCTGGGGCAAGCTGCAGGCTCACAGCAAGGACCAGGGACAACATCTGAGGATTTGCTCAGGGCAATATTTATTGCGGCAAAGAGGCTCAGTCACGGTGGTGGACTCTCCCAACTGAGATCATTTAGTGCTGCCGGTGAAAGAGACAGTGCTGGGAGGGGTTTATTGGTTTAAAACTTTAATAGCAAGGAAGAACCAATTTTCCTTCAGGAGTGGGATCTTGTGCCTCCCTTTGTGTGGGAAGGACATTCCACCCGAGAAAAGGAGCAGTGGGGGCTGTGACAGGGGCAGGGAGGAGTCACAGCCTGGGAA
>NW_005054519.1:10586-14175 GCF_000277835.1 Geospiza fortis
CATCCCATCCCATCCCATCCCATCCCATCCCATCCCATCCCCATCCCATCCCATCCCATCCCATCCCATCCCATCCCATCCCATCCCCATCCCCATCCCATCCCACCCCTGCCAGGTGTCCTGGATGGGTGGATGGAACATGCACATCACAGGGAAATCCAGTGCTCCATTTCAAGATGCACTCCAAAACAAAATGAAACATATTCCTCCCATATTTCTTTATTTTCTTTATATATAATCCTCTGGTTGCACAGGGCTGCCTGACCACTTTAGGGACCTGATTTGGAGTACCATAAAGACAGAGTGGGACACCAAAAACATATTGGTGATTAATTTTTTTTTAATATTTCCGTTGCTTTCACATGTACAAATTCAATAATCTCTGTATTTATTGCACTGACTGTGTCAAATATTCTGACTGCTTCCCTCAACAACCCCTCCCAGAACCTAGGTATTCCTTAAATAACCCTACAGGTTTTGTCTGTCACTTAAGAGCAGGAAAGGAACATTCTTTAGGAGATTAGCGTTTAATCCTTCCCCAATTTACAACTATTGAAATGGTAAAGATCTCGTAGAGGTTTGCTTACCTGTCCCTGAAGAGAGACACACACCTCTGCCCTTGATCTGCCCTGGTTGTGTGACCCCAAGAAGTTCAGAAATATTCCTGTAAGCCCATCTGTTTACAAGGAAGTCAAGTTTTCTAAATGCCTTTTAGCTCTGATTTGGTTTTATTGCCTTCATCACTCCTGACAGGTACTCTGTGGCACAGCAGAGGATGAATTCCCAAATCCATAGGTTGTGTGCAGTCTCCATGGACCTCCAGCCCTACAAATGGACCTGCAAAGCACATTTTAACCAGCACATGAGAGCTTCCATTGGCTTTGTATTAAACCAAAGTTCCCAAATGCAGCCATCTAGGTGGTGTTATCAGCCCCAACCCAATCCCAACTCCAAATGGTCACAGGGACTTGTTCATAACCAGTCAGGTGGATGAAAAAAATCCCCTTGACGAGGTATCTGGTGTCAAGATGACCCTGAGGTGTTAGAAAATCTCTTTTTCCCAGCCCTGAGACTGAAGAAGAAGTCGGGATTCCTCAGCTCTCGTTCTCAAGGTTGTTTATTTTCTCTTATCCATTACATTCTTTCTCTGACCTGCTGAGGTCTGTCCAGCAGGTCAGTTCATGGCACACTGACACCCTCAGGGCAGTGTTATCTTTTTATACTAAAAACTACGTGTACTTTATTTACAATAATTTTCCAATACCCAATGTTAGACAGTCTGTCTCTACTCTAAACCAATCCAAAAATGTCAGTATCACAGCAGAAGATGGAGGCCAAGAAGAAGAAGGAGAAAGACAGAACATGCCCAGATCCCTCCATCTTGCCTCCTGAACCCCCATTCTAAAAACCCCCAAATTCTACTTTTCCACCCTGTGGTAAATTCACTATCATTCTACTCAAACTCTTGTGGCTTGTAACTCCTCACACAAAGCTGGTAATTGTTTCCATGGGCTAAAATCAAAGGCACAGGTGTGTTTGACTCCGTGCCAAAGTCTCTGAGCCCCTGCCAGGGTCTGGAGTCCTCCAGGGCAGCCAGAGGAATGTCCTGGGTTCTGACATCCTCTTGTAAATTTTCTTTAAGTTAATGCAAATAATCAATTTGGAAATCACAATACACGTAATACTTAACCAAGTAACAGATTATATAATTCACAAGAATTAACATCTCATGAATATGATCAGCATGCCTGGCGGCAGTTATGTTCAGAAACACGTGCTGTAGAAAATTTAGGTCTGAAATACCCTTGGCTGTCTCAGGCCCTCTTAAAAGGATGCCACAGTACCCTGGAATGTGTGATGATGTTGTAGAAGTTTCCCTTAATTGGATTATCTGGGGATGTCAGTGATTGTCACCAATATTGTCCCTGCTCGGTGTCACTGAGAGCCACAAGGAACAGAAATATAGAGAGATTCAGCCACCTCTCCTCTGCCAGCCTGGCTGCATTACTGTGTTCCCACCTGGAAAATCAGTGACTCATCAATTAGGCCTTTTCAAGGTTTGGGAAACACTCTCCACCCCTGTTGTTTTCCTTCCTGCTTAGGAAGGGGGACAGTGATTTGCTTGCTGGGAGGTTTTAGGCAGAGAAAAAATATCTTGCTGTGTATTTTTCTAGAGAAATTACAGGGTTTGCAATCAATGAATGTTCAAGGGCTGGAAAGAAAAAGATGTTTTGACCTATTGAAACTTCTGATGGAATTATATACATTATTTAGAGTTGTGTGCAGAAATGGCACTTGGCTATTTCATGTCTTTCTGAAAAAATAAGTGAGGTACTGGACTCCTAGTTCTAGATTTATTTAGTTATCCTATTTATCCTACTGGACCTATTAAAAGAGGATGTATTAAGAATATTTCTTTCATTCCTCAATTTCTACAGGAAAATGATTACATGCTCTAAACATCATGCCAAACACATTGACATTTAATGTGAAATTTTTCCCAAAACTTTTAATTAAATCCTTTTTTTAATCTGAAATTTTATACCAAACTGTTTCAGCATGTTGCTTAAATGAGTAACAGAATTCAAGATATATCACCAGTAGGCTGAGAGTGTTGCTTAAGAGCCTCTTGGAGGACTTTAATTCAAATAAAGCTTTTCTGAATTTTGTATTGCATAGAAATTCTCAGAAGGCATCTACTGGAGCTGCAGTAAAAGATAAATTCAGTGCTCTTCAAACTGAACCAGGGTACTTGAGTTGGTCAATACAGAAAACAAAAAAAAAGATGGGAAAGTTGGAGGAGCACATGACATTTCTGAAATTATTCTCTCAAATGTAGCTGTCCTGGAAAGGTAAACATTTCTTTGTTGGAATACAGAGATGCTGGGATTCAGTCTGCTGCCTGCCATCTGTTTTCTTAAAAACACAAAAATCTTAATAAAGCTTTTCCATTATTAATTATAGCCTTGAATTTGCAAACAAAAATGTTCTGATTAGTGAACTTTCTCACAAAACTTCTGGGAAATCCCCATGTCCTCCCCCAGATATTCTTCCCAATGCCCAGCACTTTGCAGATTTAGTATTAAGTGATCAAACAGCAGCCCAGAGTCATTCAAGGTAATTGAAATCCAGGATTTGGGGCCAGGTGTACGAAGATGTTCAAACTAATTATTTAATAATTGGAAACAATAACCAGTGTAGTTAAGTCTCTTGCTGATTTTCTAATGTTTATTAATTTAGGCACCTGTGTCTTCTGCACCACTTTCTTTCAAAATGCTTACGAGGATATGCATAGCATATAAATTGAAAATGGATGTGATTAACTCCATAGCTACTCTAGGCTCTTAAGTGATTAGAAGATTATTTTAATAGTTATATAGATTTCCTTCTTGTGAGTCTGCTTATTGAATAGTTGTTTAAATTCCTGGATAGATGTCAAGGTGAAGAATTTTCATTAAACACTCACTCCACCATTTTCCCTGACATTTTTTAATGATCTGATAGAGGAAGAACCACAGCAAATATTTCCTTAAAAATTAGGCAAATGCAACACTCAGAAATAGTTAAATAAATGAAAAGCAACATCAAA
>NW_005054519.1:14185-23822 GCF_000277835.1 Geospiza fortis
AGTGATTTTACTTCAGTCCACGGTTTATGCAAACTGCACTGAAGGACCATCTGAAAGAAAGAAGGGTTATAATCATTAAGAAAAATCAGCAACATAATGTATTCTAAATCAGTCTGTGTCTTCTTTCCAAGGGCTTTGTGTGCTAGAGCAGATGTTGCACCCTACCCTTGCTTCACTTAGCTATGTGTATTATTTTAATTACCTTCTATACCTTCAAGGCAATTCCCACTATATTATTTTATTTTGCTAATGCACCTGCTTAAAGAAAGAAGACTGGAGGCAGGGCACTCAGGAAAGGGTAAGCTGGCAGTAAGACTGGGCTTCTTGGTGTCTTTTCCTGTTTCATTTTTTCCCCCTTCCCTTCACTGTGACTAAATAATAACAACTGGAAGGAATAATTTTACAAGAGGGAGTTATCTGTTATTTTTATTTGGCCCCAATACTGCTAATTAACAGCAGATATGAAAGGTCCTGTAAAGGTTTTGAAAATATAACAAAATCTGGTAAAACCTTCTATTCTTCTTTTGCAAACAGCATTCTTGTAGCATTATCAAATGGACTGCTTTAGCCTTAAAGTCAGAGAAAAAAAGTATGAATACAGCAGAATAGCAACACGATTTATCAGCATGAAGGAAATAAATGGACAGTATTAACTGTATCATTCCAGCAGTCTGGCCAGCAGTCCTACTGCCTTAACAGAATGTGTGCAGGGAAATGAAATGGCAGCAAGATTACACTGATTACAGTTGTTGCAAAGATGGGAGGCTACAGTCATGCTTCGGTGGGGCTGTAATTATACTTCAAGGAAATGCTGTGTGCAGCCTGCTCCACTCTTGGAGTATCCCTGCTGTTTGTCTCCTCTTGTTTGGTTCTTAGGTCCTGTAGACACTTGCTCATAGGTGTAACCCTTTGTTTTGGCACTGGGGAAAAATCCCTTTTCATGCTTATTGGTGTATTTGGATATAAACTCTCCCAGCTCTTCTATGCTGCTACAGAAGTGCCAACAAATAATAGGATTCACTGTGATTTAATACTATTTCTAATTTCTTACAAAATAAACCTCTGAGCTCTCATGAAATGAGGTGGTAAAGAGTGAAGGGAGTATGGCTGCTCAGTATCAAACAGTTCTCTTCTCCTCCTCGCCCCTAGGTATTAGTCCTGAACAGAAGAAACCCAAAGCTTTGTGATTTGTCTTTGATTAGTGCTGCCTCATGCTGCAAGCAGTACTTCAGGAAGAAAGATGGATTTGTTGCTGTTGTTTCTCACTTCCCATTGGCAAAGCGTGGCAGCACCTAGCCTAGAGCTGGCCATTATATTTCATTTAAGAAAAGTTATTGAAAAGGAAAATACATTTTGATGTGTCTGCATTTTGTCTATAATTCAAAGGCACTGACATTTTACAGCAGCTTTTTTTCTTCTTCTCCCTTCAGATAATGATGTGACACCAAGGCAGAATGCAGAGTCAGGATGGGGTGGTGTCTGGGAGTGCTGTCAAATCTGCTTTCCTACAGAGAGCTGTTCCCCTCCCTGGACTCTTGTGTGTGCCTTCTCACTTTGCCAGCCTGTGATTTACAGGACTTGCTCTGTATCCCACAGCTGAGCACAGCTCTGAGCACTCTGGGTGTGGACAGACCTCCTCTAAGCGTGGCTCAGCCCCAGGCTCAAAGTGCTCTGTAGAGCAAACAGCAAAGGCTGAATCATTCCCAAAATCTATTTATTTGTTCCTTACCAAGCAAAACAAAACCTTAAGCTCTGCTCTCCATGAGGCTGAAGTGCTACTAGGAAAAAGAACTAGGGTCTATTGTTGTCATAGAGAAAAGGATGTTGGGAATGCTGAAAGCAGAAAAGGGATGAAGAATTGAAAAACCAAGGAAGATCCAGGATTTTGTTGTGGCTTTGAATCTTTGAAGACACTCGGGAGCCAGCAACAGAAGTTGAGAAGCAATCAAGTTCTTTCAAGGGGGAGATGGAACAACCACAACACTGGAGTCTCTTTGGCCTCTTGTGTGAGAAACAGCTACTCACTGTTCATAGTTTAGGAAGGTTTATTAAACCTTACCAAAAATACAACAGAAGACTGAATAGAGAAAAAAGGTTATGGTATTGGGAGCAAAAGATTTTCCCCACCATGTGCTCAGCCCCCTCACAATGGAGGTTTTACCCTTTTTAACCCTTTAACCCCTCCCGAAGTTCTGTCCATCAACCCCTTCTTTGCTGTCCAGTGGTGGAGATCTCTTCCTCAAATCCTGACTGGAGCTCAGGTGTTCCACAGTGACAAGCCAGCCCTGCCAGATGTCCCAACTCCAGCTGTCCCTTAATAACCATATGAGGGGACTATAAATCTATAAAAAACATAACTATAAATCTATAAAATTTAACCTATATACATGATATTTGTCTATTAATTGTGAAAGTCAATCATCACATTACTCATCTATCACACTTGGATCCATCCAGTGTGGTAACTTCCCTGGGGCTGCAGCTCCTGGAGCCTTGGGCCCCTTTCTGTGCATGGCTGTGTGCTCACTTTCCACTGCCCTGCAGGTCACACAGCATTCTGGATTTCCAGAGTCCTCAGTCAAACCAGGCTGAGCCAAAGTCAACTCTGCACCTTTCTGAGAGGGGAGCTGAGCGTGGCACAACTGGAACTTGCTGTGTGCTTGTCAGACACGGTGATATATGGAGGTAATTGCTGCTGTGTGCGTTTAATTACAGTATTGTAATTAGCAGGTTGCAAGAGCAGATGCAGAGGGTCTTTTCACAGAGCAGACTCTGATAGGCCAGGAAAACAGTCTCAAGAAGAAAAGGGCAGAGCAATGTCACATTGTAATGCAGCTCTTTGTGCCTGGAGAAGAGGGTTAATTAGTTGATTGCTCCACTCTTCATCTTCATTTCTTAAGGTGGAGGAAACTTGGTAGGAAGGAGATTAATTTATCTTCATGAATTTTTAGAATTGGCAAATAGCACTAAACCTTTGTTCAGCTCAGCATCGTGGCTTGGGCTCGGTGCTGGGCAGGGACCACAGCAAAAGGAACAAAAACTCTGAAATCCTCATCCTCCCAGGGAAAAGGGGAGCAGGAGCTCCAATCTTTGAGTGGAGTTCACCATGGCAACTGGAGCTCCTCTGGGGGAGCAGGGCTGGCTCTGGGTTAATGCTGCTTGCAGGGACTGCAGCTCACCTGTGCTTCCCCAGCACCTGTTCAAGGCTTCATCCCACGCTGTGTCCCTGGGCAGCAAAGGCCACCAGGGGACAGTGAGGTTTGGAGGTCACTCAGATTCAGAGCTGTGTGACAGGGAAACCGTGGGGCTGCCTGCTGACAGGCGAGGGGGGATTGCACACTGGATGGGATGTGCTTCAAATCCTTTAAGGGATCTGTGGAAAAGGGAACACAGCGCTGCTTGTGCTGCAAAGCACATCAGACTTACCCCCTGTAGTTCAGGGGGTGTTTCTTTTGCTTTCATACACAAAAAGCACCAAAATGACGTGGTTTTGGTTTTGGTTTTTTTTTTTTCTATTAAGAAGCTTCACATTTTCACAGAATTCACAGAATTGTTGGTTTGGAAGAGACCTTCAAGACCATCGAGTCCAACCCAGCCCCAACAGCTCAACTGAACCCTGGCACCCAGTGCCACATCCAGGCTTTGTTAAACACACCCAGGGATGGGGGCTCCACCACCTCCCCGGGCAGCCATTCCAGAGCTTTATCACTCTTTTCTGTAAAAAACTTTTTCCTGATATCCAACCTGTATTTCCCTTGGTGCAGCTCGAGGCTGTGTGCTGTGGTTGTGTCAGTGCTGCTGGAGAAAGAGCCCAGCCCCAGCTGGGCACAGGCACCTTTCAGGTAGAGAGTGATAAGGTCACCCCTGAGTCTCCTTTTCCCCATTTTGTTGTGGTTTTTAACTTATCCCACTGAAATATAAGGTTCTGGCATTCATATTTATTAAAGTTATCTGCTGGGGGGATAGAAGGGCATAGTCTCTCTAAATGTGCTTGCAGTAGTCAGTACAAATTGCACATTTAATTATTGTGTACTTAAAATCTGATAATCACAGAAAATCAAATACACAGCCTGGTTGATTTAGAAAGTATTTTTAATAGGGCACTATTAAATTATAGAGTTAAACATTATTAGATATATTTATTCATGAGAGATAATTTGATATGTAACAAAATAAGCCAATACATGGTGTAACCTCTTGCAGTCTAATTTTCATGGATGAGCTCTTGCATATTTAATATCCTTTGAGGATATATTTTAACCTAGACTAATTACTACTTTCCTCTTATTTCTGTTCAGTTTGACATCGACATTTGGCTAAAATAATGTAATATTGTTATTATGGAGCAAATTAAGTAAATCTGGCTTATTTAATTTAGAGCCATTGTTGATACTGTAAATGGCCTGATGTAGGTTATGACAACAAACATTGTAGGCAAACAAAACCAGCTAAATTCTCTACACTGAGCCCACATTGCAAGATGAACACCATCAGGAATATTTTCTGATCTATAGAGCTGTTCTATAATATCTGTTTCTAATCTCATTGTGGCAATTTTATAAAGAGGAGTAAAGTAAGAGATTAATGGTGATATAAGTTATTCTTACTCTATTAAGACAATTTAGCTTAAAAGCCTATCAGGCTAGCTGGGGACCTGGTCAGAAACTTTCCATAGACAGAACACCTGAGCACAGAGATTTTGTACTTGAAAGTAGGTTAATTAATTAATTGAGAACCCATGTCATGGCTTTGATATATACATTAATTTAATGTCTGAGAAAAATTTTAATTAGATGTTTTAATTTTGTTCTCAGTGACATCTGAATAAAATGCACTGGTAGGTCAGGTTATGTGTTTGTACATTTTGGGATAATGCCAGCAGTGTCAGCTGGCTTTAGCAGATCAGTTTTGCTTTGCTTGGCTCATCAGCCAAACATCTTGCTACGTTTTGCTTTCTTTGATCCATCCATTTTTAACGTGCTAAAGTTTTAATAAGTCTGTCTTGTATGGAAATATTTTTTAAAACTATATATTTTGAAACATAGAGGTGGGTTACATCGATGTAACTTTTAATTGCATTTGATTTTTAAAGTTACAATAAATGCTATGGGCTGAAGGTTTTGTAGGTGAGTAGTACAATACAATAGCTCATCTTTGTCCTGAGCCAGTATTGATTTGTAAAACCTGAAATTCTCAGTGTCTTTTGGGAGGCTAAAGTCCCTTTTTACATGCTGCACCAACTAAAGGCACTAATGATTTTGACTACTCACAGATCCTTTATGTTTTTCACCCTTTTAATTTTTCCACCCGTAAATAAATCAACTAAACTTCAAAATACGAAAACCTTTGTTCACTGAAAAAGAAAAAAATCTTTTTTAAAAACCTCAGGTATTGGATGCATAATTTCTCCTCATTAACATCAGCAGCTGCATAAATCAGCTTCATATGTTAAAGTGAAGAACCCTTTCCCAAAACCTAGAAAGTATTTGCTAAAACATTCCAGAACCTCTCTGCAGAGGAGGGGGCTGAGCCTTTGGTGCCTCTCAGGCAGGAACAGCTCCATGTGAACCCAGCTGGCTCAGAGCTATGCACTGATACCAACACCAAATCCTTTTTCCCCTCTATCAGCTACGGAGAAAGCAAAATTGCTTCTAATCAAAAGCACGGCCCTCCCTTTGCCATTGTTTGCTCAAGTATTTTTCTGACTGGTCTGCTTGTTGGGCAAATGTGCAAGGAAATGGAAAACGTAATCTTTCAACATGAAAGCATGCCAATGCACTGTGAAGAACTGTTTCTAGCTCACTTCTCCTCTCATGTGGATTTACACTGCTGCTAATTGCCTAAAATTGGCTACCAGGTTGGCTTCAATTTGTTTGATGATGCATGTCCTGGTGTCTGGGAACGCCCAGCAACATGCCAGGGGCAGCATTTACTAAACCAAAGGCTTCTCTGTGACTAAATTGAATAATGTATTAGCAGCACATCAAAGTTTTAGAACCTTTGCATGGCTCTGCTTTTGTTCCCTGCAGCCTTGTCCAAAGTGCACCCACTCCTGGTTCCCAAAACATCTCAGTTGGTGAGGCTGGGTGGAATTTGGAGCAGCCTGGGATGGTGGAAGGCGTCCCTGTAAGGTTTCCTCCAACCCAAACCATCCTGTGGTTCCATGGTTCTGCACACACTTCATTCAGGGAGCATCTTTGGGACCATATAATCAGCCACTAAAGACAAACACCCAAAGAATATTGCACCTCATTTTGCTGACATCTTACACAAAGCATCATCAAACTATGGGGTTGTTTGGTAACTTTTTCTTGTGGGTACTTGGCACCTGGGTTTATGAATTAGTGCACTTAGCAAGTAGTTTTTTTCTCTTATTTACTAAAAATAACAACATGAACTCTAAGAGGTTGTCAAGGTATCACTTCCCAAGGGAGAATTTTGCTCTTCTCTCTCATTTATCTAGGCATGTGTAGAGGCTTTTGACCCATTTAGCATAGATAAATGACCCATGATGTGAAATTTCCCAACAGTTTAATAATGCATTTAACTCAAAGTGACACTTGCTTGCAGCTGCCTTAAAGCAGTTTCCAGGCTATATATGTCTCTTTGAAATGATGTATGACAAGTAGGAAAGCTTCCTTGATAGAACCCCAAATCCCATGGGCAAGTAACAAGAAAATCCTTTTTAGATTGCCAGCAGCAAATTTATACTTCGCGAGTCTTTATTTAATTTTATCTGTTTTTCAATATAATTTATGGTTATGACCATTAGTCTAAAGCTCACAGTAACTTCTACACAAATTATTTTTTTCTTCCCTGTAATGCATTGTAAAGGCTTTTATTGATCACAATTTTTTCCCAGCGTACCAGAAGTAAATCCCTTGTCTTACCACGGAAAATGTTTTTGTAATCCTTGCACTAACTTAGCTGTATCAAAATTCTTTTACTTCTGAGGCCTGGGTAGTGAAACAGAGAACTACAGCCTGTGTATGTTTAAAATCAGAAACTTTCCTAAGAAAGCTCCCTTATGTGTTTGAAAACACAAGTCTGAATGATAGCTCTTAATTTTTGCTTGCATAGATTCAAAGCAGTCGGTGTTGAGTGTGTGGAAAGGCTTTTATTAAATCTGCTTCTGGTTTAGTGAGCAATTTCCCATGATACATGTCATATTAAAAGCAAGAAAGATTTAAGAAAGCAAGAAATTAGCATTAGACTTGAGGAGACAAACACTTCTAAGTAGACAATCAAATTTATTATTTAATCACATTTATTTCCAGTATTAAAATAGAAGTCAAGTAAGTGAAACCAGACTCTGTTGGGTCCTGAATCATTTAGCACAGATAAATGGGGTGGGTTACCAAAGTCTGCAAACAAAAAACATGGACCCAAATAAGAAAAAAACCACAAAATCAAACCCAAACAAACCCAGAAAAATAAACTCGAAAGAGCCCTGTCCACAAGGAAAGGTTAATGTGGGCAGAGGAAGAAGAGAAAAAACCCAAGCAGATGATTAGAAGAGAAACAGAGAGTTCACAGGATGTTTGTACCCTGGACTCTGATCATTTCCCAGCTCTGTATGTCCCTTTGGCCTCCAGCCTTCACCCCTCGTGTGTTTCTCATCCACAGTGACATTCCCCTCACTTTCCTTCCCTTGCAGGTCCCCAGACCCAGCCAGGCCCAGCCAGCTTTGGAACTGTTTGTACAGCAAGTGGAGAATTTGGTGCTCTGGCCCACAGTTTATAAGACAGGTATGAAACCAGGGGATGTGGAATTTTACTCCAGCCTGGAAAATGCCAGAGGAGCAATGTCCCAGAAAAGAGCTGCTGCACAAAGCTGTGCTGCTTCCCTGCTCAGAGCAGTTTGAGCCCATCTCCTCCGCTCCATGTCAGTGCAAAGCCAAAGAAGCCACCTCAAACCACAGAGGGTTTTTGATCTGGGTCTAAACAGGGCTCATGCTGGGGCTCTCTGGGGAGCAGCTGGCTGTAGTTTATTCTAAGAGGGTGGCACACAGAGGGATGTGAGCACAGCTGTGCCCCTCACAGTACCAGCAGAACAACTGGGTACAAATTGCCTGAGCTGAATTTACACATCTAAATTAAATTAAATGTCTGTGCCCCTTGGTCAGGGGGAATGGAGTGGCATTCCAGGGAGGAATTCACTCACCTCAGTGCTGGCCATCTGTGTTTACATGAGGCGAACTGGAAGGGTCCTCTCTTTGGTGGGTGGCTACAAGACTGCTTCTGTTAGAGGTGTGTCAGCCAAAGTGACCTTTCCACCACCTAGAGAAACAGGGAATTCCTCCTTAAAACAAAGGACCTCTAAAATGCTCAGAAATCCTACCCCATTGCTGATGTGGGTTTTTTGTTCATAGATTCAGAGAATGTCCTGAGTTGGAAGGGACCCATAGGGATCTGTGACTCAGCTCCTGTCCCTGCCTAGACCCCCCAGCAATCCCCCCTGGGCATCCCTCCCATTCCCTGGGAGCCTGGGCAGTGCCAGCACCTCTGGGGGAAGCAGAACCTTCCCCTGTTCTCCAACCTTTAATTCCCCTATTCAGAGAAAAGGGAAATGGAAGTATGCTCTATTCAGGGAGCAAGATAGCACTTAGGAGTCTTATAGCAAAACCCCTTTTGCTTTTCAACACAAACCACAGGTTGACTGGGAGAGGCTTGCAGAGACTTCCAGCCTGGCCAAGGTTCCTGGCACCACCATCAGCACTAGTTCACCCCCACCATCACTGGCATCAGTTCCCAGCTCCCTGAGCCTGACTGGCCTGCGGAAGCTGACTGCATGGAGCCTCACCTTTGATACAGGGCAATTCTTCCTAGCTGGGGATGAGAGCAGCTTTTACAGAGTAAGCTTGGATAAGCTGCTGAAAGGGTGAAGCTGCTGACTCCCCTGCACAAAGATAAGCACGAGGAACAGCACAAGTGAGGCAGGGAGCCTGTATCAAAGTTAATGAAGAGGGCCTTAGACCTTAGGACTTGTTGGCTCCTGTCCAGCTGGCTATCCTTGAGTTTGAGGTGAAATCCCCCAAGGTCCTATGAGGTGTCTTTTTCACCTAATCCAGGAGAAAAACTTCTGGGCTTCTTTCCTTTTTTGAGAGGACAAAGGACAGTTTTGTCACTCCATCAACAGGGGGCACATTCCTATAATTTCTCACCAATAATTTCTGGTTTTAAATATTTGTGCCCACACGCTTTCCCCCAAATAAATAAAATCAACCCTCACAAAGAATATTTTTGCAAGCTGCTTCTGTAAAGTGCGAGTTTATTTCATTTAAGCTTCTTTGCCTATCATTCTTAATGAATAATTATTCAGTATTTCAAACTGAAACAGATAGCTTCATTTAGTATGATTAATGCTGATGTGCCACATCATTTGCATAATTACAAAATATAATAAAATAAATTCCAAATGTGAATCTTTGTAACTTGTGTTACCAAAGGCCTGAAAAGAGACATTATGTTTTAAAGTTATCTCAAGACACAGTTATAAAGTTCTGTGACTAAAATTGAAAGGTAAAATTTTTTTTCACCACGCATTACAAGATGTTGCCAAAATAAAAGTTATATCTCTGAGACAGAGAGAAGTAATCTACTGAAAGCATGTGGCTGCTGAAACAAATATTCTTTCC
>NW_005054519.1:23941-37683 GCF_000277835.1 Geospiza fortis
TCCCTACTTTTAAAGATTTGGAGCTGCTTTTAGTGAAAATTAACCGAGATTCTTCATGGAAACAGCATTTGGCCTTTTAAGATATTTGGAGTAGTTTTTTTTTTTGTTTTTTTTTTTGCTTTAAAGCTTTAACAAACTTCATTTCTTTTGCAGATTTTTGGGTGGTTTTCACTGCTTTTAGGAGAAGTCTCACTGTCTGTTCTTCAAGGCAGTTACTTCCATGGACTAAGGAAGGCACAGTGGACAAATGCAGCCCTCAGTGGGGTTTACATTTAGTAGCCTTTTTCTGAACGCATTGTTCTGATTTGGGATAAAGGGATGTTCCATCAGAGTGATTGGTACTGAGAGTAACTTCCTGCATCTTGCCTTATAGGAGCTGCATTGAAAACAGGTGATATTGCTCATACCTCCAAATAAATCAGAGATAACAGCTTTTATTAGGACTGTCAGGAGAAAAAATGCTGAGGAAATAGTGTCTCAACAATCAAAGCACTGAGGAAATTCCGTGTTCCTGAGGCTGCTTGTTGGGTTTTTGCTTAGACAGGTCCTGAAATCAATACAGTCATTTAGGCAGTAATTAGCCAATAATTTTTATAAGGAAGTGGTAAAAAGGACCTCAGATGTGAGGAGGTTCATCAGAGAACAAGTGAATTAATGGCTATAGCAAGAGAGGGCAAAAGCAAGCCCAGTTCTGGGAATATGTGCAGGTAGGTAATAAATGTAAGCAGAATGCAGCTGATTTATTCCTGCCTTGAAAAACGACTCAGTGTCCTTTCACCCCAGCTCTGGTGCCAGTCAGATCACAGGGAATCTTTCATATCTCTTTCTATGGATGAAGTGACATCTCCAGACGGTCAATTTGCCCTTTCCAGTACCCTTTAAAGGTACAACATTATTTTGGCTTGCCAACATCCAAACCTCCACAGAGCCCCTCAGCCTCCTGCAGTAAGGAATACTTGATTTTTCCCAAGTGATTCTGTCTGAATTAATTAGCTGAAATATTTCCTTGGTTAACGTATTGAAGAATTCACAGAGGCAGTTGGTGTTTGTACATATGTGACCTTGCACAGGGAGAGGGACTCTGTGTAACACCCTGGCAGGGCTCATACACAGTCCTGATCATTGCACCTAAAGTGGAAGGGATAATTCCAGCCTGCTTTAGCATGAAGCACATGGCAAACACAGCAGGCTCATGCACACGCTGGTGGATAAGGTTCCATATGCTATTTAGAAAAGAAGATATACAAGGATGTACAAGACAGAGCTGACTGAATTACAGTGGGAGGGGAGAGAGTGAAAGTTGAAATGTGTCTAAATCTGCCTCATGGTTTGAATGCTTTCCCTCCTTGAAAGGGAAACAGCACCGTGGATGCCCACAAGTGCTCAGGAGAGTGGATTTATCTCCTAACACCCATCTTTCATGAGGAGAAATCATTAAGCAGGGACTGGGTATGGATCCTGATTCTGCAGCAATTCTCTCTCCTTTAAAGGAGATAAAACCAGCCCCCAATAATCCAAAGAGTTGTGTTTGTACCCTCTGAGCAGCACCTCTGTGGCTGCCTGAGTGTGCCAAGAGATTTGTCAGGGTGGAACTTGCACAGATTTTTGGTGGTCAGACAGATAAAAGCCCATGGAGATGGGGTCCTCTTGGTGCTGCATTGGCTCACAACAGGTTAATGAGAAGGATTAATTAACCCTGTCTTGCTACAGGCACCAAGCCTGGTGAGAGTTTAGCTCAGCTGCCTGCTGAAAAGGAGGACAAAGGAAAAATCCTGGTGGTAGCTGGGGACTGGAAACAGCTGGATGGTTCCCCAAGCTCCTGTCAGATGGCTGAGCTCTGGGGAGACAGGCTAAATAACCATAAAATAGGAATTGGGCCTTGGGACTAGTCCTTTCAAAATAATTGCTGGATTATTGTATTTTTAATTTGTTCATTTGTTTGTTGAATTCTTAATTTTTCATTCTGATTGCTCAGGAGAAGTGGGACTAGAGTGTGTGGGGAAAAAGGCCAGGATATCCCTGTGCTGGACAGTGAATGCTGTGGTAGCTGGTCACTGGAGGCTCTCAGGGAGGAGATTCCAGCGGGCTCCAGTAGGATGGAAACACAAAAGCAGATTGCTCCTTTCATGTCACTCTTCCCACAAACATGAAATAGAACAATATTCACTGTACTGTTGGTTTTCAAATTGCTTAAAAAAAACTGTTTAAAAAACCAACAGACTCTCCAGAATGGGAATAAGAGAAAAAGATGTTCCTTGGATGGCTTAAAAGCTGACTGAGCTGAACTTTGAAATGTCAGTTTTCAGCTCTTAAATATATCTATAGCTGTTCCAGATGGGGGATGTAAAAGATCTTGTGCTGATTTTAAAAGGAGCAGTAACAAAAAGCCATGAAATAGGAGTATCTTTACATACATATTTTTCATCAAAGTGTGCTGACATCAAGCTTGCAGACTGTTCATCAGTGATTATGAGATTAAAAACCATAATTTTAGCACAGAGTAGACGCAGGTTTAGTGCGCACAGGCTGAAAAATAGTATCCACCTGTAGACCTCATCTTCCTCATCTTTGGTGGAGAAATGATTGTGATTGTGATGAATGTGTGTGGGTTTCTAAACCAAAATAACTGGTACAGAATGATAATGCCAGGATGAAGTTAAGTGATGAGCTCTGTGCCTTTTTTCCCTCTGCTGAATGCTGTTAATGTCTTGAACTCAGTGCTGACAAAAGGCGAGATGGGGAGAGATTGTGATGTGAAAAAACGTGAATGAAAACAAGGAGAACAATTTGGAGACCATAAGGGTTTATCGTCAGCTTTGACCAGCCCTCCAGATCCCCTGCAGACGCTGGTGGGTGCTGAGAGCTCCAGCAGAGCCTTTCTGTGTCCCCAGGGCTCCGAGAGGGACTCGGCAGCTCTGGCACTGACCTGCGGTGACTGTGCTGCTCCCCCTGCACTGGCAGCAGCTCCTGCCCCGCACCTGGAGCCTGGATCAGGGGCTGCTTCTCCATGGACACCATGTGGGATGTCCTGTTTCAAGGCATCATCTCACCTGCCTTTGGGTGCTTGCTCTTTTCAGGGACTTACAGTGAAATTTTTGCCTGATTTCAGGGAGGAATGATGAGGAGGACTCCATCTTATTAGAAGGCTAATTAATTACTTTATGATACTATATTATTCTATATTATGTTACATTACATCCAAACTGAATCTGCCAAGCTCTCAACTGCACACAACTGCCCAGTATCTCATGACTGTCAGTCCCAACACATACACACGTGGATTCAATTGGTCAGTGAATCAAAACACTCACACCAGAATCCAATTATCAATTCCCTTCAGTTAAACAACCTTCCACCATGCATTCCACTTGTGAACAAACACAGGAGCAGTGAATGAGATAAGAATTGTTTTTCCTTTCTCTGAGGTTCAGAGAATGTGAAACCCAGAAATTTCTTGGGAAGAATTGTGCCTTGCTTTTCTCTGTGAAGAGAAATGTGGTGACAGGGACTCCTCCAAGTTCCTACTGAGTGTCTTGCAAGAAAAGTGAGTGTTTCTGTTGAAGCTGAGAGCCTGTCTGGGTGAAATCCTCTTTTGTAGTGTACTCTTGAGAATTGACTGTTTGTTAAATATTGCATTTTCCAAAAAAAAAACCAAAACCAACCACAACAACCAGATGATATTAAAAGGTCATTTCTTTTCCTCTTGTGCTTATAAAACTTAGTCACATGAATGCCAGTGACCTGATAATTAAACTAAATTATTTTAGAGAGAAGTGTACAGTGTAAACAAGTGGAAGTAAAGACCCTCATTATTGAGAAAATATCCTATAACTTCCAAGTTCCAAATGTCTGGAGACCCCACTGCCCTCTTTACTCATATCCCCAAACTGGGAAGGCAAGCACTGGTAGCTGCTCCAGTGACATCTAAAATATAAATGCCACAATAGAATCTTTTAGAGGCGGGATGTCAAACACCATTAAGGCAGTTTAAAGCCCCACAGTTTTTGTAAGTGTTTTTATTTAGCACAGGTATTTTGAGCTTGAACAGGCCCAAAAGGTATGGAGAGTTCCTAATTGGGCATTTGCCTACACAAATGATTAACTAAACTAAATGGGGATTAAGCCTTTGAGATTGAATTATGAGGATGGAGATCAAACCTCCACAGGCAAGTTAAAATCCACCAATTATTTAAAGAGTTTAATTAAGAGCAGATCTTTCTGTGGGCTGATTTAAAAGGACATAACATAACATTTGTAGCCAATAAAATCTAAGGAATAAAAGACTATTTTTTTTTCTTTTTTTTTCATTTATTTCCACCATAAAATATAAGCTGTAAACTCTGAGGAACATCTGAAGATATTTCACAAGTAGCACCATCTGTCTTGGCAGACTCTGCAGCGTGTGGGTGGCTTAGTTACTTGCTTATGGATCCATGGCATCCTTTGCTTACTCTGACTGATGGGGTTGCCCCTTCCTTGTTTGGCATGACTTCAGCAGCTCTGCTCTGCTTCCATAAACCAATTCTCTTCTTTTATGTGGCTGCTCTGTGCACCTGGATAAAGTAGCTGGCAATTTGCTTAACGAATGCTTACCCATAAAAGCAAATCTCTCGGGCCTCATAAAGAGAATACTTCTTGCATGTGGATATTTATCTGTGTAAATCTCTGCAAGTTTGGAAAGTTTATTCACTTATGTTGCTTTTTTTAAGTACATCAGGATTATAACTGGCACCAGCACAGCAAGGTGTTTCTTCTCCTTCCATTCTGTGGAGAAACTTCTGCCTGACCATTGATGTCTTGAGAAGGCTGCCCTAGAGCAGAGGCTGGACAGAGTTACAGAATAAAGCAGGGATTTACAAAAAGGCCTCAATGGATCCATCTTGGGCAGCACAAGAGCCCAGCCAGGGCTGCACCCAAGATGACCCAAAATGGCCCCAAAATGCATTACCAGGCACGGGGTCTCTCACTTTGATCAGTTCTGCTCCATTTGCACCTTGCAGTTCATTGTCCCATTCCAGCTTTAGCCCCTGCAGTCCCACCCTGCTTGTTTTCCTCTCTCCAGCCCACGGTGTTTGTGCTCTTGGGCCTGAGATTTGGATCATTTGTCCTTGGTGCCCAGCTGGAGCAGGAATTGTTTTGTCTCCCTGCTCTGTGCTCAGAGCTCACCATTCCCTGATACGAAGCTCAGAAATACACACCAAAGCAGTACAGAATGTGAAAAATATAAAAGCTAAAACCTGAGGCATCACCATGTCCGTGTGTTTGATACTAAGCTCTAATCCAGAACAGGTTTTTCATTATTAACTTAAGTTACCAAATATTTAATCAGTCCAAAGCCTTGAGACAGGCTCAGCTCTGCTGACTGCAGCGATCTTTGTCTGTAGCAGAAAGTTTTGGGGCTGAGACATCATTCAGTGAGGAAAAGAATTCAAGCAAAGCAGAAATGGGTGTCTTAGCAAGAAACAAGAGCTGTAAGAGATGTATTCTTATGCAGTTCACTTATAAGTCAAACTACCCAATTCTCAGCGTGGCTTCTTGCTCCTGCATGTTGTTTCTGTACAGTAATGAGTCACTTGGCAGCAAAGTTTTGAGCTATTCCTGTTGGCTTTAGGAAACAGCCCAAACCTGACAGCATCATCTGTATATTGATCTGCATTTGAGGAAAATATAAAGGATCCAATGGCGCTGTCTTACAGATGAACAACAAATGAGTATTTCCAGGCTGGCTGCCTTTTTCTACTGAGGATCAGAAAATAATCAATAAGGGAGAACAGGGGTACAGCGCTTCATAAAGAGAGCTCCATTTCAGCTGGCTTCCATGGGATGTGGGAGCGCACATTTTACTTTTGAGCCCAGAAAACCTAGCAGTTCTTCTACTGCAGGGATTAGAGTTCAAGAAAAGCACAACTTCATTATTTCTTGGAAGGATGACCAGTAGCAGTTAGCAACAACTAAATCAATGGGGGTGTAGCCTTCAATATCATAAATATGTGCCAGTACAACCTAGGAATAACCTCAAATTCTCATATTATCCAACAATAGAAAACTGTTGCATTTATTAGGAAATTCCTATTTATTCCTTGCTGTTAATATGAGGTCATTTTCCTGACTTTTTCCGAAGGAAAGGCAGCTTTTTGATATCTTGGTGACATTTTTCATGTGACTGAGTGAGGTTTTGCACCTGTGGAAGTCTCTGATGATTTGTGGTAAGACTAGTTATGTTATTTAATTTTTATGCCTTAGTTTTTAGGGCATTTGTTTTTCTCTGTGCACAGATTATGTGCATTATATCTCTCACCTTATGTCTTCTAATCTGAAAGAAAATACTTCTGTCAGCTGCTGTTTATTCGTGTGTGTTACTCCCAATTTCAGCACAAAACACTCCTGAAATTTCAACACTTCTCTGTTAAGCAAAAGAAATAAAAGAGATAATTTTTTCTGTATTTAGGTGTATTTATTCTATATTCAATGTATTTAGATAGCTGTTAGAAGTTGCTCTTTACCATACCTTTAATTGTTGTCTTTCTCTACCTTAAACTAATGTAGCAAAGCAAAGCAAACCAAAGAGATTTGATTCCTTGCCAATAATTGGATTTTTGTACAATTTTTTTTAATAGGGAAAATTTTGAGTCTTGCAGTGACAACTGTTTACTTTTGCTCCTGAGGTTAGAAAGTTTGTGCTTTTCTCAGGGGTATTATTCAGTCAGTCCTAGTAAATACTCATCAAGGATGATCTCAGTGATGAGAGGTTGTAATGATGTCTCTGTGTCAAACACCAACAGATTCAGGTTCACAGCTGCACCCTAAGGGAAAGTAGAGTGAATAAAATCCCCTCAACTGTCTGCATTACCCACACTGATACACAAGTGATAATCTCAGGAGATAAATGAAAAGAATTTCTCCACATTGATACACAGGTGATAATCTCAGGAGATAAATTAAGAATTTCTCCACATTGATACACAGGTGATAATCCTGGGAGATAAATTAAGATATTCTCGACATTGATACACAAGTGATAATCTCGGCAGATAAGATTTTTCTTTATATTGATACACAGGTGATAATCTTGGGAGATAAATTAAGATTTTCTCCACATTGATACACAGGAGATCCCAGGAGATAAATTAAGATTTTCTCCACACTGATACACAGGTGATAATCCTGGGAGATAAATTAAGATTTTCTCCCAGTCACCCAAGAGCAGCCTCAGCTCACAGAGCTTTGTAGCTCTATGGAGAAATGAACAGCAATTCTCATGGCAATGACATGCCCTCTCCTCTCTACTGGAGATATTATTTCTGTACCCAGCCAAGCAGAGTTTCTCCTCCACTGGCTAATGCCTGCCCCAGCTCAGCAGCAGCAGCAGCAGCAGCAGCACAGGGAACTGACTCTGCTCTCCAGATATTCCCCCAGTGAAGGAATTGGCAGAGAATGGGCACAGAACTGGCTGCACACCACTGCTTGCTAATGATCAGAAGAGCTGGCCAGGCATGAAGAGGGATGTCAGCTGCAATCATTTATTCCCTTCCCCGGAGCACAGAGCACCGGGAGGAGCTGCTGGGACGCTGAGGTGTCCCCGGGCTCCTGGAGGAGCAGCCCTGGCCCGGGGCTGTGCCTGCAGGCTGGCTCCAGCACTGTCTGAACCGCAGGCACTTTGATTTGCTGCTTTATATGCAGCACTGACATTCCTTTCATTGCACACACCGTGTTCATCAGGCATTCCAATCTGGATAATGAGAGGAATGCATAATCCAATTGCAGCTGTTCATTTTATTTCCTCTCATGGCTGACACATTGCTCCAGTTATTCCCCAAGATTACCTGATTAGCACCACTATTCTGCTTTTTCAGGGGAGGAGCCTAGCAGGAGTGGGCAGTTGAAGGAATACCACTTTATTTTTTATTATTTTATTTTTTTACACACTGCCTTTAACAGAAATGTAAATTTTTTGCCATTTCAGAATGGGAGGAAACTGGTACAGCTCTCCCCTCACTACCATTTCATTTGGAATTCATTAAATAATAAATAAAGAGGTGTTCTGCTAAACCAAGCTACAGCTACTTTAAGGATTGGTTCAAATTTACCAGAAATTTACCCTGACACAGCATCTGCTGGGTGTTTTAAATTTGTCCTGCCAAAGTTAAGACACCAGATTCTTTTCAACTCAAATTTCTGCTGCCAGTGTAATTAAATAAGGTGAATTATTCCACCCTGATATCGACAGTCTTACAACCCCTCACTGAGGGGATTTATAAAGTATAGAGGTCTTTGTTATAAAGCATCAAAAGCTGGCCAAGTGTTGCATTTCCACCATGGCAGGTATTTATTGGCTACTGTAAATGGCTTCTAAAACATATGGAATGAATTTGGAGTGGTTTAGGGGATGCTTAAATCCCTCCTGCTTAAGAATTTGAGAAAACAAGAGGTGCTGTCTCAATTCTTTCCATCACAGCACATATTGAGAGGCACCTTTGATGAAAATATCCATCATTAACCACACAGGCCATGTCAAGCGCAGTCAAACAAAATAGTTCATGCAGCTGTAAAAGACTTAGCTTGATTTAAAAAATAAATCAAAGGAATATTTATTAGAACACATTCTAGTAATATTCATCTTATTCTTCCTGCTGCGTTTTTGCCAGCTGGCTAACAAAAACCTGACACTCAATCTGTGTTTTTTTTCTCCTGACTACTCCTTTTTTGTCTTTCCTGACTGTCCATTGAATAGTCAATGTGGTTTTCTTCTCATGCCTCTTAATCTCCCACTAGTGAAAAATATACTCTGTGAACTGCACATTTCTAGGGTGCCAATTCTTTCTGAACACAGAGGAAGGCAGCAGAAGAGGGAATTTGTCTTGAATACTTTAAACTCTCAGCTTCCCCCAGGGAATCCCTGAATTAGTGCTGCTTTGGGAAAAGACTGAAAGCTGATGAGAAGAAGCTGGATCTGACTGGTTTGGTTTTAATTATCTTTTTTTTTTTTTAATTAGCTTTTCCTTTATATTTGCTTTCTCATATATGAAACCCAGGCCATTATAACTCATGTTTATTATAAATACAGGGTGTCTTGTGTATGTAACTCTATTTTCCTTAACAAATCTATTGAAATTTCCCACATTTGTTCAGGGGTCGTGCTTATCGCTAAGCCTCACACATTCCCTCAGCAAACCCATATCCACAGTGAGATGATTCTGGGCACTGAACAAAGTCACTTCTCCTTCAGCTTTTAGGAAAAGTGGGAGTTGTTAAACCAGTCAACAGTCACGAGAAGAAAGATGAATGGGAAGGGAGTATTTAAGTGTTTGAAAGTTGGAGAACACTGAGAAACAGCAGCCCACAGCTCTTCCAGCTCATGGTGGTGAAGCACATTTTAAAAAATGAGGTTGGAACTCCTGACCTAAAGATTGAAGTGCCTCTGGGCCACCCCACTGCTCCAGTAATTCCCTAAATCTTCCTGTGAGGACTCCAGTACCCCTCAGAGATTGCAGAGATGCTGTCAGCTCCCAGAGTATAGAGAAAACTGCTTAATCTATTACAATAGGGAAGTTAATGACCTCTGACAACATATATTTATGGCTGAAATGAAGCATTCACTGCTTGGAAGTGTTTGACACTTCAGTTTTACGTTGCTAATGCTTATTTGAATGCATGTACAGACAGTGAGCATTGCTTAAATTTTCAAAAACTCATCAGCTTCAGCAGAAACTTCAACCCACACAAAATGCAGGGAGTTTAGGATGCTTTTGACAGAACCAAATGACACCTTTAGAAGCCATGAATTAAAAATCCTGTGGAAGATGAATGAGCTGGGATTACACAGAATTCAGCACTTCTCTCAAGGCCAAGTGGAGTAGGTTGGTGTTGTTTTCCAAAGGCTGATAAACTGATTTTTTAGTTAGAACACATCAGTTAACTAAGCCAGGCTTTGGAGGTTTTTTCTGCTGATCTTTCTGTTATCAGAGCTTAAACTTAAACTTGCAGGACCTAGACCTTTGTTTGGCACAATGATGTAAGGGCTGGACGGATTGTGGTTCTCTTCACTCCTTCTCTTCTCTGGTTCTCTTCACTCCTTCAGCTGAGGTTTAGCCTTAACTAGAAATTTAATGGAGACTTCTGTCTTCTACAGAAGTGCCCTAAAAGCTGTGATATTCCCTGTCTTTGTCCCTAAGCTGCTGCATTTTGGAGCATTATCTGTTCAGATATCTATTTTTCCAGGGTGTCACCACCCTGAGTAGCCTCAGTGGTGTTTGGGCACTCTCAGAGCTCTCCCAGCTCACCAGTGTGTTTATCTGGCTGCTTTTACAACCCAGGCAGTGTGTGGGACAGCTCTTCCTGCCTTAATCTCTCAGGAGAGGGAAGAGGGATAGAGGGAAGGCAAGAGACACAGGTATCTTTAAAAGCAATTTATGGGATCTGCATCCTAAATTAAGACAACTCCCTAAAGCCTTTAATAAACTCCCTGCATTATTGTTAAACCCGATTATCCAGGTTTCTCTGGATCTCTGAAGTTTGTAGTGGCTGTTTTGGAGAGAACCCAAAGCTTTCTGCCATCCTGTGTTCTGTGTGAGGTCATGCCTGTGAACTGAGGCATTGAAACCTCTGCTCCAGGCCTGGGATCAGTAACTAAAATGTGGGTGCTGCAAGGCCTGACTTAAGGACCTTCAGTGCTCATTCAGATTTCAGCATATGTGAGCAATAATTGACAAGACCTGATGCTTTGAAATCAATCCATGATTTCTAGTGGGATCTTTTTCAATGTAATATTCTCTTTATTTTGAAGCTTCGTGCTCCAGTGTTAGGGAGAAGGGTTAGAAGGAGAATTGAGAAGGTGACCGTGAAGCACAGAGGGTTCTAATTCTTCAGCAGTTGTTTGCAAAATATTAAAAAATAAAGGTGCAATAGAATATTAACCAAAAAACCCCAAACAACAGAAATGTAAATAGCTAGGGATGAGATTAATGACCTATTTTAAATGAGATTAAAATAGGTCAAAAAGAGGGGGTAAAAATATTGGTATTTTTAAATCCACCCCAAAATGTTGAAGCTGGAAATGCTAACACTGCTGGTTTGATTTCTGCTCTAATGTAAGACTATTAGCATATGGCTCCACCACAAAGTGAGGCAGTAATACCAGACTTGGGATTAAGGAATACATCGAGTATGATTGATTATAAATGCAAAAAGAAAACTGAGAACCAGTAAATATATTTTTATTAGGTCAAATGCAAAGACAGGGATGAAATTTAAAGGTGGAAATCCATGAACATCAATCTTGAGGGAGTCACACTCTACCCTGTATGAGTGTAGTCAAACTGGGATGAAATAGTGCAGGCAGCTAACTCAAGGGAAATGAAAGGTGCTCGGGGAGAAACAGCCCAAACAGCCAGGCCAAGAAAAGGCCTGATCCAGATGATAAACAGAACCTGCTTTCCCCTGGGTCCATCTCTGAGGCAAACACATTATTGCTCTTCATCAGCATCAAAAGACTGCGATGCTTATTGAACCCAATTAAACCTTTCTCTGGTTCAGCAGCCCCTCGACAGCAGCATTTACATCCCCTTGTCAAAACACCGAGATACTGGCAAAACACAGCAGCAGAACTTTTGCTGAGCAGCTTCAGGGAAGGAATGGAAAGTGAGTGACACAGATGATTAATGAGCCTATTAAAGCTGAAAGTCTGACAGTGGAAAGATAAGCTGGCAGTGAAAATGACTCCTGCCATATATGTATCAAGGGCATCAGAGAGAGGACCTCCATATAATAGCTCCCCACCATCATTAGTGGCAGGACATACATATCTAGCAAGTGTTGTCTCTCTGCTATTTACTCTGATCAGACACTTGGAGGTGAAGGGCCTTGAGTGTGAAGGCTCAGCCAAGTTGCACAAGGCTTTGCAAGGTCTGATTGGAAAGGGCACCCATGCTCTGTTCAGGGGTAACCGGACCAAAGCATGGCAGGTGACAAAGAAAAGGAAAGAAATAAACAAACAGGATTTTGTAACTATGCAGCTGCAGAGCAGGAGCCATAAGAATGATAAGGGAAAGGTCTGATAGAAGGGGGGGAATGATTAAATCCATTCTGATCCATTTCTGAAGGATACATATTCATGTCACACCTTCCACCTCTGCTGTGCCTCTTTAGACAATCCATTATTTACAAAAGTCCATCCAGAAGTTTCCTACTGCAGATGTGCAGAAGCAGTTCAATAAAGCAATAAATATTATATTTTAGTCTTGTACAGGCAGGTGGAACAAAAGCATCCTTAGCCTCTAAATTTGGCATGGATATTGTCATAGGAAAGCTCACTCCTCTAGTTCAGTACTGCTGGAGTGTGCATTTGCCAGAGCTGCTGCTTGAATGCTTGATTTATTCCTGCTATAGTGTTAACTTTTATTGTCACAGTTTACAAATATATCCATCCTCTTCCAGCCTGTCACAGACATTATTTCCTTTTGCCCTCAGAAGAGAAAAACATCCTATTTTTTTAGTATCTCCCTATGGTAACCTTCAGCTGGCAGTGCTGTTCTGTGCTCCTGGGGACTAAACCACATAAAGCACTAAGTCCTCAAAAATTATTTGATAAGTTGAGCAGATGCAGCCCAAATGGAAAGGAATTATTGTGTCATAAACAGGTCCATTAGATGGATTCTAACCAGCACACAATTTCAAGAGGTATCACCTGAAGGTTGAATTTGGCTTTTTTTTCTGCAGTAATGCCACAGCACTGTCAATGGGGTGATGATAAATCACCAATAATATCCATGGTCCTCTGAGATACTGAGTACAATGAGCAGACAGTATAATTAGGTGAGAATAAGAGGAGAGGTGTTTTACAGTTTCAGTATTGCTTTTTTTAACCTTGCTTGTCAGAGATGCACGATGAAAGGCATGTCCAATGAAGCAAACAGCTGCAAAATGCTATAGTGTTAGATACTTCTTGTTTTCTCCTATGCTAGTCAATTTTGTGGGCTAAAACCCACCAGAAACATCCCTAAGAATATATTTTAACTTTACATTTAGACCACAAAATCACAGAAGTTAATTCTTTAAAAATTTAAGACACTGGATGGGTGGTATTCCTATTGGATTTAGAGCCTCCAGAAAGCTCATATTTCCCACAAATATTGATTTAAGGACAAGATGAATCTTGCAGTCTGAACTGACTGTTGAAATGTATATTGATAGGTATCAGCTGATTTAATTATTTCTTTTTCTTGCTGGAACCATGCTAGTATTTTAAAACTTAGTTGACTACAAGTTGAATTTTTGTAAGAAACAAAGACAAGCTACAGCTCTGACGGGTGAGACTGAAGGCTGAGCAGGAGCACTCTGGCTTCACACACAAAGTTCCTGGCATTGCATGCCCATGCTTTCCCTTGGAAGGAAATGCAGAGCTCCAGAGCAAAGTAAAATCAGAGCAATTCTGGCAGATTGAACTGATTGATTGCCTGCAATAGATGATCAGAAGACAAGAGAGCTCTTGCAGTGGAGACAGTGCTTATGGGATTACTCTGTCCTGGTGGCTGAAAGCAAAATTGATCTGATGAGGTGGAATCTGGAGCCAGCAAAGTGTAAACTGACACTAAAGCAACACATGTTTTTATTAGATGATATAGCAAAATCTCCATTACCTCTCTTTCTTTCTTTCTTTCTTTCTTTCTTTCTTTCTTTCTTTCTTTCTTTCTTTCTTTCTTTCTCTCTTTCTCTCTTTCTTTCTTTCTTTCTTTCTTTCTCTCTCT